>NC_138832.1:25268814-25391278 GCF_965183815.1 Platalea leucorodia
CAGCAGCTGGGTGTCGTCATCGCACAGGCTGCCCCAGCCCAGCACCCGCGCCAGGTCGTTGCCGGTCCCCAGGGGCAGGACGCCCAGCTGGCACTGTGGGAGAGGGACGGGGCGGGGGGGCTCAGAGCCACACCCGAGGGCACTTGTGACACCCTCAACCCCGCCGCGCCCTCCGCTCGCAGCACCCCGGAGCACACGGGGGGGGTCCCAGCTGCGGCAGGTGCCAGCACTGGGGATGGTGCCAGCCCGTGCCAGCGAGGCCAGGCGCTCCCGCTCACTTGCTTGTGGAGGCCAAGGGCGTCGATCTCGGAGAGCACCCAGCCCACGCTGCCATCCCCCCCACACACCAGGATCCGGAAGGTGGAGAACTTCTGGAAGAGGCGCAGCCTAAGGTGGGGACAGGAGAGAGGGTCTGGGGGCCGTGCCGGGCACCCGCCAGGGCCACCCCGGGGCGCCCAAGCCAGCGCTTACCCCAGGTGTGGGCCCCCGTTCATGAGGTCGAAGACTTGGGCTGGGTTGAGGAACTGCTTGAACTTGCGCAGAAACTTGACGCCCTGGTTGTCCCCGCTCTTGGAGTTGACGAAGGCCAGGAGAGGGCTGGAGCAGGTCGAGGGGCAGGTGGCCTTCCAGAAACCTGTGGGGAGCCCAAGCGCGTGAGTCCCCAGCCCCGGCTCCCACCCCACCAAGGACACTGATGGAGACGCCTTAGGAGAGCAGAGGCTGCACGGACACCCTGACAGCGCTGTGCCCGACCCGCAGGCTGCTGGGGCCCGGCAGGAAGGACAGTGATTGGAGTGCCCAGGTGATGGTGAGGGGTGGGAGGAAGAGTAAGAGATGGCAATGGGGATGGGGATGGGGATGGGAATCGGGATGGGGTGAGACGGGGCTAGGGATTGGCAAGGCTAGCACTAGGGCAGATCCAAGTTAGATTCCTGCTCCACCACTGTCCCTGCAGGCACAAAGTGTGTCACTGAGCTGACTCATGTCCCCGGCCTGCCACTCCAAAAGGGGCACAAGGGGTGGTGAGCGCACAGGAGGGTCAGTTCCTTGCTGTGCCAACAGCCCAGCTGGGACCAACCCAGCAAAACCATGTGGGAACGGGGCACATTCTCACCTGGGGGTGCTCCCAGGGGCGGCACTGGCAGCTGGCATGACCACAGGGGACCAGCTGCAGCCCCGGGGGGCTGTACTGCCACCCCCAGCTCTGCTGCCTGCTCCTACCAGGGCTCTGGCGGGGTAGGTGCGAATGACGCAGAAGCCTTGGGAGGCTTGGCAGCCAGCACCGTGCTTTTAAAGAAATGAGATGGGGAATGAAATGTGCCCGAGGCAGAGGAAGATCGATAGCTGGCCTGCAGCCCGCACCTGCCTCAGGCACATCTTGGCCATCCCAGGCCACGGGCCGGTGCCTGCTGGCTCCTTCCCTTGGCAGACCCGGCGTTGCCGCAGCGGGGAAAGCATCAGCCCTCGCTGCCGCTGGCACCGGCCCCACAGCCATTGCACCCAGAGCCCCGCGGGGTGCAGCCGGCAGGCCGGTGCCTCCACCGCCCAGGGAGCAGCATCCCTGCAGCCCATCGCCACCCAGCCCGGGCATCACTCGATCTCCGCTCCCAACCCAGCTGAGCAGAGCAGATCGGCAAAGCAAAACACCGGGGGCTGCTGAGTCAGAGCGTGGGCTGCCGCGGAAGAGCCCGCTGCCAGCGGCACCCATACACCGGGGGGGAAGAGTGTGGCAGGAGGAGGGGGGCCGAGGCCTTGCCGGGCTGCTTCCCGCAGTAGCAGAGCCCAGTCGGGCTCGGCAGCAGTCACAGCTGCAGGTCCCGCAGCCGTGCTGGCCTCGGTTGACTGGGCTGCCACGAGAGGGACAGGGCAGAGACACTACAGGGGAGACAGCCGCGAGCAGCCGCGGCTCTGAAGCCGGAGGAGAAGCCGCGTGATGGTTACCCTGACAGCATCCTGATGAGTAACGAGAAGCAGATGAGCCACCGGCTGAGCCGAGCGGTGAAAATCATTAAAGAACGAGGAAAGAAATATCCGGAGGAGAAGAACAGATTTTGCTTGGTGGAGGCCAGCTGGGCCCCTCCGGAGAGGGTGAGGGAGACGGTGGGGGGGATCCCCCAGGGCCGCACATTGCTTCTCCCCCCAGCACCCCGCAGCCACCCACGCCGGGGAGAAGCTGTGCTCTGCACTACCAAAATAACAGATGAGGTTCAGACACTGAGAAATAGCCCAAGCAAGGGCTTCATCCAGCCTTGCAAGGTGCTGAACCATTGGGGTGCAACAGGGGGCACCCCACATCAGGTGCTCAGGGCTGGCGTCGCTGACTCCAGCACAGAGGGACCATGACCAGGGCCACCGCAAGAGGCAGCCTGGCAGGAGCAACTGAAGCCACATGCGGGGAAGAAGTGCCACCCCAAAGCATGGCACCGCCGCAGCCCTGGGGCAGAGCGCAAGGCAATAAGCAGCCTACGACCAAGGGTGTGGCAGGGAGGGGCGTTGACTCTGGAGCCTACTGATGGTGGTGTTCCTGGTGCCCCACAGGAAAGTGCCACAAGTCAAAGCCTGCAGAGGAGCTCAGAGCCCTGTCCCAAACAGCCTGTCCCCCACACCCGCAGCCCAGCCCTGTCCCCTCCGTGACTCACCATCCGAATCGATGCTGTTCAAGGCAGTCGGCGGGATGATGGACACTTTGTACTGGCCCAGGGGGCACCTCTTGCCAAAGAGCTCCTTGCAGGCACTGTGAACCTGGGGACAAAAAGAGACATGCATAAGCAAAGCTAGGGGACACAGCATCAAAGCCCCCGGCCTCAGCTTCCCCAGCAATGCACCCAGGAGGGGCAGTGCTGTCTGCGCCGTGGTGGGGGGACAGGGACAAAAACATCCTTACGATGGCCTTGCACCACAGACACCGCCAGTCCTGCAGCCTCCGGACGCTGCCGCAGGTCCGGTCGCAGACAGCGCAGCGCGCACTGACAGGCAGGTTCCCTTCCAGCCACTGGTGGGGCATAGCCACCTGCAGAGAGGGGCAGTCGCCAACGGCACATCACCCCTGCTGCCCCCGCGTGCTTGAGGGACAGCAACACAGGCCACCCCCTTCCCCAGGCGCCATGGAAGAGGTGGGCAGGGGATGATGCCCCGCAGCAGGGCAAGGCAGCCCTGGGACCCCCCCCCATGCCCTCTCATCCCCGCCTGGCCCCTTGCAGCCACCAGTGCGTGGGGCAGGGCAGGGGTGTCCCCAGTAAATATTTGGGGGTGGCCCCACTTGGAAAGTAATAAGGGATACTGACGTCAGGTGGCAGAGGTGTCCCCAGGCCATGTCCCCGCAGAGTCAAGCCCAGAGGCCACACAGTGCAGGGGACAGCTGGGTGCCAGGGTCACCTCTGCTCCTGATTTGGGCACAGCAAGGCCAGCTCTGCTGGTGGCTCTGTCCTGCCAGGGTCCCCCACAGGGACTCCACTGCTTACCCCATCCTCGTCCTCGATTATTTCGGTGCCGATGGAGGCCAGGGTTGTCCACTTGCAGTTGTTGGTGGCTCTGACGGCGCAGCGCTTGTGTGCCTTGAACTTGCAGACTGCGCAGGGGGGAGCAGGTGAGGAGCAGGGACGGTCCCCAAGGCACGCACAGCCCTGGTCCCCAGCCCCTCCGCAGCTCGTGATGGTGCTGTCCCGGCAGCTGGTGGGCATCGCCCTGCATCCCTCCTGCTCCAGGCCAGCCTCGGAGAGGGTCCCCTGCCCCGGTCCCGGCCCCAGCCCACCCCCCAGCAGGACCCTGGCGCTGACCTTCGCAGGAGAGGCCATGAGAGGTGACCCCCGGGAGGGCTTCGCGGCACACGTTGCAGAAGGTGGGGCGGGCGTGGGAGCAGGCGTACCAGTTGTGCATGCCTGAGAAGTGCTCCATGTTGAACTGCGTGGCCTGCTGGGGGGCACAGCCCTGCCCATCAGTCCCCTCGGACCCCCAGCTGGCACTCCCTCCCTCCTAGCCCCCCTGAGTCCCTCCAGCCCCACTCCCAGCTCCTGTCCTCCCCATGGGGCTACACCAAGGGCAGCAGCTCCCGTCCAGCAGCCAAAGGCACCCCCAGTTCCTGAGGGGTACCCACTCACAGACGAGCACCCACGCAGCCCCCCCGCCTGCATCACCTCATGGATCTCCCACTTCTGGACAGATTTCAGGGCACTGATCCAGTCCTCCATCTCCTTCCGATTCTCTGCACATAGGATGAGCTTCCGGAATGGCGTGATCACCTGCAACAGCCACTGTCCCTGTGTCCCCTCGCAAGGCCACCCCGTGGCCAGCCAGCCCCCAGGAGAGCAGCCCCTAGCAAACCCCGGCACACCACCACCAGTGCCACCTCCTGCAGCACGAGGCCATGCTGTGGGGTGCCCCACAGCTCTGCGGGGAGGGGTCTGCGGTGCCTCCCCATGAGGTGCTGAAGTGGAGGGGCACGGTGGGTAGCCCCACACCTTCCTCACCGTGAAACTGTTGTTGATGTTCTTGGTGCTGGTCTCGGCCACGCTGGCATCAGACAGGTCCACCTCGTCAAAGATCAGGGACTGTGAAGGAGAAACCGGAGACCCAGTCCACCACGCAAGGATTTTGGGCTCCTACCCGGGCTTGCAGGCTCAAGTCCCCCTGGGCTGAGCACGCTGGAAGTCCCCCCAAGCCTACCTTGGCATCCTTGGCGTAATAGAGTGTCCTGCCCCGCAGCTTGAAGTATCGCCTCTTCCACCTCTGGAAGGAGCTAGTCTGCTTCAGCAACAGCCCCTCCTTCACGCTCTTCTGCAGAGACCACAGGGTCATGAGCTCCCGCAGCCCCCAGGGCCCCCAAAGCCACCCCCCCACCCTCCAGTGATACCGGTCTCTGGGTCCCCAGGAGCTAAGCGGTGCCCAGAGCACAGATGGGACATTCTGGGGCTCACGCTGTGCTGGACATAGCAGGGTAAATGATATCCATCGCCCGCCGTACCCTGCGTACTTGGCATTTTATGCGATTTGGGGGGGATGGCCGGGCACAGCAGTGCCAGCAGTTGGAGGTCTCCAGCAGCACAGAGCCACTGCTGCCAGTTGCCTCCTCCCCATCCCCAGAGCATCCCCTTGGCTGCTGGGGAGCTGCAGCAGGTTGAGGCTCTTCTGGGCAGAGCTGGGGCCGGGAGAGCTCCCTTGGAGGTGATACCGACACCCCAGAGCCACCAGGACTGCGTCTTGGAGGTGGCATTACTCAGGCACTGCAGCCCCAGCCTCTTTGCTAGGTTGGAGAGCAGATGGTCAGGATATGGCCAGCCCCGCCTGGCACCTGCAGTCCCCAGAGGGGACAACCTGGGACCGAGGGCAGCCCGTCGCAGGCAGAGCATCCCCTTGCAGTGCAGCGCATCCCTGCCACCTGGCCGCCCGTCCTCTGCCCTCCCCGATTCACAGCACCTGCCAATATTTACCCTCCTCGCAGTGGTGTTTACAAGACTCAATTAATTAGTGTTTGCGACGCAGCTACAAGCCTGTGCTGAGCGGGGTGGCAGAGATGCTCTGGCACTGCCTAATCTTTGATTGTATCTTCTTTAAACACCGCCGGCAGCCCCATTCAGCTGCTCCTCTGCAATTAGCCGCAACAGTGGTTGTATCAGATCCCGGCACATGACAACAAGGCACATTTAACAGCGAATTAGCACCAGGCACCAAGGGCATCATGAGAGAACTGCAGCCCCAGGGCTCCGCGCTCCCATGCCCAGCCCATGTGCTGTAAGAGGTGGCACCCAGGCACCCACCAGTCGGCAAACACACCGGCCCCTGGCCTCAGTGTTAATCCACTGCCCCACAGCTCTAAACGAGATGGCCAGAGCACCAGGAGTAGCAGGAGCCTCCAAGGTCACAAAGAAGCCAAAACCCCACCTGGGGTGCTCCCCAAGCCTCAACTCCCCCAAATGCCTGACCGCTCCCCAAGCCCCCCAGGGCATGCACCGGGATGTGTCCGGCTCTCTTCCAGCTTGCAGCCCGGAGCTCGGAGAGAGATGTTTTCAGCCTTTATTGCTCCCTATCAACAGGGATAGGGTTTGGCTGTGGTCGGTCCCCATGCTGCCTGCAAGTGTCGGTGCAAGTTCAAACAGCCCTGGCGTCCCCAGTGCCAGCACCCAGGGACGCACCGTGTCCCCTCCCCAGCCTCTCAGCTGCAAGAGCACACAGAGGAGATGGCGACCCCAGAGCTGCGACACAGCCAGCAAGGGGAACACGGCCTTCCAGGAGGGTCCAGCTGCGACCTCCAAATCCACATACAAACCATGCACCCTAGCAGTCCCTGCCCCACATCAGGAGGGGACAGGGCAGGGTCCTGCCACAGCCAGGTGGGATCCAGCCACAAACACCACTTCCACCACACCTGTTTGCAGGCAGCGGATGCAGGCACAGGCTCCGAGTTTGCTGCAATCATTACTTTTGCTGCAAAGGACAGGCAGCATGTGATGGCAAGGAGCGGCATGGGGGAGCCCATGATGGTGAGGAGCAGGAGAACGTGATGACAAGGAGAAGGAAGAAGAGGCAGGTCCGTGAGAGTGGCTCAGGGCTATCACAGCAGGGGCCGGAGCCAGCGCTGCAGCGGGGCGCGGGCGCTCAGCTCTGCCTGGCTCCAGGGCCACGTGGGTGGCAGGACATGGCCAGGAAGGCTGCCTGGGGGAGGCATCCCCTCCTGCGAGGGGGCCGCAGCTGAAACGCCCCCAGCCGCGCTGCTGCGGCCGCTGCAGCAATTTCTTCTGGCAGCCAGTGGCAACAAGGCATCACCCGGCCCCAGGATGTCACAGTCCCAGCCATTCCGGGGACAGCGACGTGGCTGCCAGCAGGGTGCCAGCCCCAGCCCCCCACCACCTCTGCCATGACACCCATAAGAGTTTTACCACACCCGCAGTGCCGTGGTTATGGGGGACGTGCCTCAGTTTTGGCCCAGTGCAGACTAACTAATCACCAGCATCCTAGCGTGGGGCAGCAATGCTGGTGCAGAGAAGCTTGGGGGGCACCTCTCCCCACATCCACCCTTGGGTGCTTCCCAAAACATGCCCAGGGTGCCCCAGGCATGGCAGCAAAGCCCAAGCCCTCTGCCCCGCCATGCACAGCATCCTACCACATAACCCCTTATGCCTGCAGCTGCCCATCCAGGCTCTGTCACCCCCAGCACCGACATGGTGGGGCACAGGTTCAGTTGATACCAGTGTTGCCAGGGTGGGGCCGACCAGCCAGCCCCCTCCCTGGGGAAAAGGAGGCAGGTTCCCTCTCCGAAATGAGCCATGGAGCCTGGCTGAGCCACACTGCCTGGGCAGGCACATGAGTCTCTCTGCCTGGGGTGCCAGAGGGATGTTTCAGGGTCTCACTGGGGTGATCCACCCCCACACCCCCAATTTTTTGCCTGTGGGTCTCAGCCAGGAGCACCCAGTGCTGCGCTGTGCCGGGAGTAGCTCCTCAGTGGCTCAGCAGGTTTGGACCCCTGCTTTTGGCGCTAGGGACAGGAGGAGACTTGGTATGCACCTGACAGCCAAGGCCACCAGCAGACCCGGCCACGCGGTAGGAAGCCACGCTGCGGCGGGCAGCATCGAGCAGCCCGTCGTTTCCCCTTCGCAAACAGGAAAGGGGTGGGGAGGGCAAAGGCCGGCACTCGGGGCAAGCAGCGGGTGGGATGTGCCAGGGTGGCATCACCCCTGCCATGCTGGCTCCCCCGCAGCCCCAACCAGGGCTTCAGTGTCACCACAATAATACAATCCCCTATAACAAATGGCTATTAGGTACCCTATAGCTCCCAGGAGCAGGAGCCCCACAACTGCAGCACAGGGTAGGGAGCTGCCTCTTCCTCCCGAAGAGCTTTCGGAGGCAGTGACAGCCCCCGGCCACTGGGGTGGGAGCTCTGTGCTGGCCGCTACACAGCCCCGAGCATGGGGTGCCACTCGCACCCCGAACCGAGCCCTAGCCCCTCCACTCACCCCAACCACAGCTTTTCTGGCTGGCAAGCCCCATCCAGTGCTGCAAGGAGCCACAGCAGAGCCAACGCTGGCTCCACCCCAGCAACAGAGGCAGCAACGCGCCATGCCAGTGCCCAGAGGAATGTGCAACCTGCCTGTCCACCAGCCCGAGGCTGGCACCCCTCCGCAGGGCTCTGCTCCCACCCTCCCTTGCCCCATCTTGGGGACCCTCCCTGCTCTCTCCAGCTTGGGGGTGCTCAGCACCACCTGGGATGTGCTCAGCACCAGGGAAGTCCCAGAGGCGCAGGGTGGGGCGGTGAAGGCAAGAACAAAACCACCCGGGGTCTGCGGAGAAACTGTCACCTCCGGCTCAGCCACAGCTGGCGGAGGGTAAGCAGCACTGCGGTCTTGGAGGGGACAAAGCCAAAAATACCCCTGCGAGGATGGCTGGCCACTGGCAATGTGCGCCGCCAGGACCGGGCTGGTCTCCAGGGGCCATCATGCTGCAGGCTGGCTATGTGCTCGGCACAGGCAAGGGGGCTTGAGGCACAGCCCAAGGGAGCTTGCTTCCCTCCAGAACAGCACCCCAGCAGGGCTTCTTCCAGGCCAGGGTGCACCCCAAAATGCCAGCTCTTCCCTTGGCCCTAAGGCAGAGCCCCGGGATGCTGCTTTGAACCCCCACCCCACTCTCCCAGCTCTGCCACCACCATCCCCGGGAAGAGCCTGTAGTGCAGCCAGGCTTGACCGCAGCTGGGGCAGGAGGGTTTTCCTGCTGGGATCAGCTTGGACAGCGAAGGAGCTGCTAGAGAAGAACCAGGAAGGCTGAGTTACTCAGGAATGCTGGCACATACAGCTGGTGGGCACCACACTGGCTGCCCACCTGGCTTGCAGCCCTACACCAGTCCTGATGGGATCTGCTTGGCCCCGTGGCAACATGATGCCTTGCCCAGGGAGGAGGAGAGGGGACCGAACACCCGCCAACACACTGACCTGCATTGCACCAGCATCATCCTAGGCAGCCACCCTCCTCCAAACGCAGCAGCCCACCAGGCACGTGCCAGGGTCCGGTTGGGTCAGAGCTCATCCCCCTCCTGAGCTGACGGGTACCAGGACAGCAGGGGAGAGCCAACAGCCCTGCAAACAGCCAGCCACAGGGCCACCAGCATCTGCTGGGCAACCCATGGGCTGGAGTCAGTTGGAAACCTTATCAGGCATTGCGATATGGCAGAGCTCTTCCGGGACCAGGCAGCCGGGGGGCTCAGCGCCCTGGGGGTGCCACAGCCCCACAGGCTCAGCTGCATCCACGCTCCCCAAGGATGTAGCCTGCCGCCATTGTAAGACCCCAAATCCCCCTTCCCAGTGCTGGGGGATCCTTGAAAGGAGATTCCAGCACGGGTCCTGACATGCCATTACATGGTGCCACGAGGCACCCCTCTGGCCATCAAAAGGGGATGGAGGCTTAATGGGCAAGAATAAGGGAAGAAGCCCCCAAAAGAAGGGCAATCTCCTCTACACCTCATCCTCCAGCAGTCACGACCTTCAGCTGCTTTTTAGAAATGAGCTTGTGCTTCCCTGTCTACAGCCACATTGGTCCCCAAGCATCCCGCCAGCAGGCATCCCGCACCAGCCCGCCCTGTGCCAGTCCCCCCCTGCCCCTCGTGCCGGGGTACTGGCGGGCACTGCCACAGCTCTCCCACCCTGCCCAGCCGCTGACAGGCAAGAGCAGTGCTTGCATAATGGAAAATGTGAGCAGGGAGAGGGCAGCGTGTCTGAGAAACCTCACAAACATCCGGCTGGCGACACTGGGGCTATCTTTACACCCCAGGCAGCAGCTCGGCGAGCCCTGATTAACGAGAGCAAGCCCAGCTTCCCCTGCCCTGCTGCAGCCTCCTCAGCAGGGACGGTCCCAGGCAGCATCACTGTGCCCTGTGGTACGGTCCCACTGCAGGGGGTGACCCAGTGACCGGCCAGTCCCCTCACCAGCCCCCGGCAGGCCACGTGGCGCCAGGCTGGGAGCAATGTGGGGCACAGCCGGGGTGGAGATGGGCTTTGGTGTCGGCTGGCTGCAGTGCGGCTGTGGCTGGCAGGGAGCTCTGGGATGGAGCCCAGGGGGAGTCACCTGGAGCTGCCCAGGATCATGGAGAAACTCAGCCCGTGGGTTCTAAATATCTCCATGGATGAAGACTCCACAGCCTGTCTGGCCAGCCCACGCCCGTGTTTGACCAATCTCACAGTAGAAAAAGTGTTTTCTTGTGTTCAGATGCAATTTCCTATTTTTTTCATTTGTGCCTGTTGTCCCATCGGCGGACACCACCGAAAAGAACCCGGTTCCCTCTTTGCTGCACCCTCCCCTTCAAATATCTGTCCAGATCGCTGAGGACCCCCTGGCCCCAGCCTCCCCTCCAGGTTGAACAGCCGCAGCTCTCCCAGCCTCTCCCTGTATGAGAGATGCTCCAGTCCCTTACCAGAGTCAAGCCAGGAGGACGCGCTGCCCAGGAGCCACGTGCCACCCTCTCGCTGCAGGAAGGAGGTTTCCAGGCCTGGCCCCAGGGGCCCTACCTTGCTTTCCTTGTCTTTTAGCCAGGATCTGGCCCTCGGCAGGCAGCATTCCCCACAGCCTGGCTCTGCAGCACTGCCCTACCAGGCCTCCTGCAGCTGCCCCAGCACCCCTACATCCACAGGCACCGCTCACCCCATCCCTGGGGCACCCTGAGCCTGCGGGGTGCCCAGTGCCTCCAGTAAGGACCAAGAGCACTCGTTCCTCGGGGTACCAATAACCCCACCGACCTCCCCCAGCCCCCCAGGAGGATGCTGGTGGGTCCCCCAGCCCCACCAAGTGTCTGTGATGTACTCCAGCATCAAGAATTCGGGAACATGATCCCCCTTTCTAAAGGGCAGACAAGCCACGCCCCTGCCCACCATGGCCATGCACATTGTGCCCACCCCATGGGCAATGCTCCTATCCCTGGC
Source organism: Platalea leucorodia (assembly GCF_965183815.1). Taxonomy (NCBI): domain Eukaryota; kingdom Metazoa; phylum Chordata; class Aves; order Pelecaniformes; family Threskiornithidae; genus Platalea; species Platalea leucorodia. The sequence goes on from NC_138832.1 coordinate 25,279,710, forward strand.
ATGCACCCCCCCCATGCCCCACCTGGTGCCTGCAGCCCCCCAGCTCTGGTGCAAGCACCCCAAGACCAGTCGCTCACTGCAGCTCCTTGCAGCTGGAGCCAAACAGAGCAGAGCTGCTGGCTTGCTCCCTGCCTCCGCTCAGCTGCTGGGAGAGGCTGTGCCGAGGCAGCGCCGGGAGCCGAGTGCCCGGCCCACGCAGGCAGGATGTGCCCCCCCTCCCCATTTGCCAGCACCTCAAATGTCTTGATGCACCCTGGAGCTGGCACTCCCTCCTTCCCCATTGCCCCTTCCCTCCGTGCCCAGCCCTAAAGGGACCAGTGCCGGAGTGCAGCACAGCATCCCCCTCCCGCTCTGCCCTTGTACTCCCAAAACCCAGTGCAGGCAACCAGCAGCCCCTGGCCACAGTGAGGAGGAGGAGGAGGAGGAGAAGAAGGGGGCGGTAGCAAGACCCCATCCGTCCTGGGGCCATTCAGCCCGGCGGGGGCACCTGCGCCTGGCAGCTGTCATTGTCACGGAGCACAATGGCCTCGACGCCTCCACGCAGAAGCCGGCACAAAGCGCCCTGTGGGGCGCCCCAGCAATTACAGCCCAGAGAAAGCCAAGCTGGGGGTGTGGAGTGGGGAGATGTGATTGATGGGGAGGTTTGAGGAGGGAATGGGGAAAGAGGCATTTTGGGGGGGTGCTGGGAATGGGGAGCAGCAATCAGGAAGGATTCAGCAGATCCCAAAACAAACCTCGCCCGCTCCTGTCCCCACGGGGCTGGACAACACCCTGGCGTGGGGGAAGCTGCTTGCTCCCATCACCAGGGACCAGGGTTCCCCCAGTCAGTGTGGGTGGGCAATGGGTTGGGGGTCCCGACCCTTCCAGCCCTGCAACATGGCAGGCTCCTATAGAGCCTCTCCAGCACCCCGACCACAACCGACGGCCAAAAAATAGGCCAGCCTGGCCGCCCCCCGCCCCGCTAACCTGGTTATCTCTTGGTAGCTGCAGCCCTGGCACTAGACTCCTCCTCACTCATTAACTGTGTGCTAATTAGGTACCTGCCCCAGTCTCTGCAGTGCAGGCAATGGTTCCCCCACCATCCCAAACCCACATGGGTGCACAGGGGTGTCGAAGCAGCTCGGAAAGGTGTCTGCCACAGCACATGTGCTGCCCATCCCTCCGGCTGCAGCTGTGGCCACGGCCAGAGGGACGGGCAGCACGTGTACCGCGGCACAGCTCTGAGCCAGGGACAGCCCAACCTGGATGGCATCAGCAATCACATCCCAAAATCCTCATCTCCATAGGGAAGGAAGAAGTTCATCTGGCGAGGAGCCAGGGTGGCAAGTGTGGTCCTGCCCATCCGGACCAAGGTAAAGTAATCCTCAGGGGAAACCCTGAACCCCAACACTGAAAACACCTAGATTTGGGGGAGGGGGAAGGGTGCACACACAGCTTGCTCTCAGCCCCCTCCAGCACCAGCCCTGCCCAGCTCTCACCCCTCTCTCCTCCTCTCTCCCAGCTCCGCGGACCATTAACCCAGCCGCATCCTTTCCGCCTGCCCATCCATCATGCCGCCCGCCTCCCTCGGCACGCTACGCAGCATCACCTCCTGCATGGCTAATTGCTGACGCCGGGCAGGATGCAGGCAGCAACCATGGCAGGCAGGGAGCTGGCAGCTCAGCCTTTCCCCACGCATAGCCTGTAAGCCGGCGAGGCCGGACCTGCTGATGGCACAGAGGGGCTTTGACGCCTGGGCTGGGGGCTTGGGGCACGCTCGTGTCCCTGCGCTGCTGCTGCAGGACATGGGTGCAGCCCGGCCATCTGCCCTTTTCTCTCAGGTTTCCTGGCATTGATGACCCCCTGTGACATCCCCCATGCCCCACAGCACAGCAAACTCCTCTGGCACGGCAAATGCTGCATGGCAAACTCCAGTGGCTGCTGCCACCCCTCCAGGAGGGTGCTGAGGGCTTGCGCACAGTGCTAAGCATCCTCCAGCCCACTGGCTTCCCACTGTGCTCCCCGCACAGCACCCTGCACCCCGGCACAGCCCACGACCCTCACCTGGCAGCCAGGCTGGAGCAGGCAGAGGAGGTGCCAGCCTGCTCCAAAGAAGGGGAAACTGAGGCACGTTCCTTGAGTAGCCAGAGGGACTCAGCAAGAGCCCCCCCAGTGCTGCCTGCCCCGGAAACGTCTCCTGCCAAGTGAGAAAACCCCACGGTGCCAAGTTGGGAGCATGAGACTTCCGCACCCCTGGGCAAATGCCCTTTGTCCCCCTTGTGCCAGTGCGTCACGCTTGGCACAACAGCCAGGCCTGCGCCAGCGGGAGAGTAGCTTGCCCCAGCCCCAAGCTGCCACCAGACCTGGCACACCGCTCCATCCCCGCTGCATCCTTCCATGCCCACAGCACCCAACACCAGAGCCCGGGGGCACCCCCCTGCTCCACAACTGCATCCCCCCACCATGTTTTCTCAGCTGTCCCCCCTCCCCAGGGCAGCACAGCTACCAAATCCCCACCAAGGGGTGGCTGGGGCTGGAAGCCGGCTGCGGCGGGATTTCTGGCATGGCCCCAGGGCGAGGGTCCCCCCCGCGGCGCAGCAGCCCCCTCAATACTGCCGGCACTGCAGGCACCGCCTTGACTCACACCACCGCCTCCTTCCTGCAGCTGGGAGAGGGATGCAAAGGGACCGCTCACCCGGCACATCGCCCAGAGCATCCTCCCCGCGTCGTGCCCAGATCCCCCCTCCCCAAACGCCCCCCCCCCCCCAAACTTCCTCCTCTCCCCACTTCCCACCTGGCCGTTCACCCAGGTTATTTCTCCCTGCACTTCAGGTAGGAGGTGCCTGGCCATTTCACCATCCCCACCTAGGACACCTACGGCCACCCACTCCTGTTTGGCCAGAAGGCACCACACTCCGTATTTTTGCAGGTCCTACCAAAATAGCTTCCTCTGAGCAAGCTGCATGCACACACACACACACAAGCTGCCCTCATACCAAGAGCCGGTGTCACGTTTGACCTCAAAGGTGTCCCCATCCACCCAGCAAACCACCAAAAGGGACTGGATCTAGCGAAGGCTGCGGGAACGGGGCCCGCAGGAGAGCTGGCACAGCCAAATTAATCCAGGGCGCCAGGAAAGATGCCGACTCCATTTTGCCGCCCACCAGGCCCCACATGCGCACTGCCTGCAGCAGGGTGCAGGATCCCAGGAGCCTACAGCACCACAGTGACACTAAATCTCACTCCCAGAGCGTCCGTGGGGCAGAGCCTTCCCAAAAAAGCCCCCTTTTCCCCAGAGGCAGGTGGGGGGAACCCAGGGGATACAAACATGGGATGAAGGCAATCGGGGCGGGGGGGGGGGTGGGTCCAGGTATGGGAGAGACCCTGTCCCTGAACGGTGAGGTAAAATCTGTGCCCCACAGGACCAATGCTGACCCTGCCACCATGGGGTGTGCACCTTTGCATGTGCCTTTCCGCAGGGCACAGGGGGCCAGACCCCTCCTGGCACTGCCCCGGGCACTGGCTGGGTTGGGTCTGCAAGCAGCAAGTGCCTGGCACTGATTTACACCCCAGAGCGGGCGAACCCCCCACCCCCTCACCCCGTTCTCGGCAGGGACCGCGCACACCAGCCAGCCCCGCGCCCCTGACCTTGCTCCTCATCTGCCCTGAGGTGGACACCTTCCGGATGAGCTTGTGGGAACTGTCCTCCTGCTCGCCCTCACTGTCGGACGACTCCTCACCACCTGCCTCGGGCGAGATGGGTGCCAGCTTGTCCGAGTCCAGGGATGACACCGATTCCCGGGTCTTCCTCAGGAACAGGTCGCCGGGCACCAGCTTCTCGGCCATCTTCCCACCCAGCTTGGCTTAGGGCTCCGCCGCCTCCTGTGACAGCCCTGGGAGGACAAGGACACACGGGAGTGGAGGAAAAGCGCTGAAAGGGGGTGCACAGCCCCTCGCCCTCTCTGGCTCGGCCAGCCAGGAGGTGCAATCCTGGAAATCGGGAGAGACGGTGCTTCCTCGCCCAGGAATGCTGCTCAGGGTGGCTTCCTTGCAGACAAAGTTTTCCTTCCTTGCCTTTTTTCGATGTCCCAACTTTTCCTCACCCTGCCTGGCATCCCAACACCATCCCTCACTCCGCCGTGGGAGGCGGCGGCCACCCCGTGCCCTGGCACTGGGGTGCACCTCCCTTGCCGCAGCCTGCGCCAGCCCCCCCCTCCGGTGCCCATCCCCAGGGTGCTGGGCTGCCCTCAGTGGCCGGGCGTGGGGGGAGAGGGGGGTCTCCATGAAAAGCAGCAGCTGCCTCCCGCCATCCGCCTTGCTCCGGCAGCCGGGAAGGGCTGGGAACATCTCCCGGCGCCGCGCCGGTGGCTCGCCGGTCCCAAGCAGGTGGCTGCGGATGGGGGGGGCGCGGGGCCCCCCGCATGCGGGGGAAGCCGCCTCCCCACGGCATCCCTGCCCACCCCGGGGCTGCGGGCGGCCGGGGGGGACACCTACCTGGGCGAGCGAGCCTGGCCGGCTGCAGGGCTGCCGTCTCCGGGCCGGTGTGGCGGGGGGCACCCCACGGCGCCGTGCCCGGCCCCACGCGGCTCCCGCGGGCCGGCTCCGCCGCCCGCCCCGCGGCTGCCGGCAAACGTGCTGCCGTCTCCCCGCGCAGCAACAAGCGTTTCGGGGCGGGTGCGGGGGGGGGGGGGGGAAGCGAGGGCACCGCAGCGCTGCCGTCCCCCCCCTCCCCCGGGCGCAGCCCCCCCCCCCCCGCTGCGGGCCTCGCACCCCCCCTCCAACCTCAGGCTGCCGGGTGCCGGGTCTCCGCCGAGCATCCCGCAGCACGCCCGGGAGGGGGGAGGCGGAGCGGGCCCCCCCCGCGCACACACCTTGCACACCCCGAGCCGCCGCCGCCGCTTGTGCAAGGTCGCTCTTCCTCCGGCCCCCGCCCGCCGCCCCGCAGCCCCCCCGGCCCCGCAGCGCGGCCCCGCCGGGATGTGCCTCTGCAGGCAGCGCCGGCCCTGCCCTGCGCCGCAAGCCCCGGCCTGCTCCGGCGCGGCGGGCGCTGCTGCGCGGCGGCACGGGCGGCCCACGCACGGCCCCGAGCACGCGGGCACGGGCGGGCGCCCGCGCGGGCAGGGGCGAGCACCCGCACCGCCGCCGTGCACAGACGCGTGCAGCGCCCGGGCGGGCGCTCCCCGGCGTGGGCGAGCAAAGCACCGCTGCCCTGCGCGGACAGGTGCCCCGCTCACGCGGGCGCGGGCGGGCACACGCACCACCACCGCGCACAGGCGTGTGCACCATCCACGCGGGCGCGGGCGGGCACACGCACCACCACCGCGCACAGGCGTGTGCACCATCCACGCGGGCGCGGGCGGGCACACGCACATGCACGGGCATGAGCGAGCACACGCACGGCTGCCGTGGCCATACGTGTGAACACAGCCACACATGCGCATCCCAGGCATGGGGAAAGCATGTGCACCGCACCCACACACGTCTGTGTGCACAGGCACGGGTGAGCACATGCACCGCCGCTGTGCACATACGTGTGCACCACCCACAAGGGCGAGAGCATGCACATGGATGGCATGGGCGAGCACACACGCTGCGGCCATGCACATACGTGTGCACACACCCATGCATGCATAGGCACGCACAGCTCAGGCATGGGCGAGCACATGCAGCACCTCCACGCGACTGTATGTGCATATGGCCACACACGCATCGGCATGCACAGACACGGGTAAGCACACGCACTGACACCTCTACACACTTACTTATACGCACACTCACACGTGCACACAAGCTACGTGAGCCGGCAACGTGCGCTCGCAGCCCAGCCAGCCGCGTCCTGGGTGCATCCCCCGCAGCGTGGGCAGCGGGGCGAGGGAGGGGATTCTGCCCCTCTGCTCCCTCTGGGGAGACCCCCCGGAGCCCTGCGTCCAGCTCGGGGGTCCCAGCACAAGGAGGACATGGAGCTGTTGCAGCGGGGCCAGAGGAGGCCACGGAAATGGTCTGGGGGCTGGAACCCCTCTGCTAGGAAGAAAGGCTGAGAGAGACGGGGTTGTTCAGCCCGGAGAAGTGAAGGCTCCCGGGAGACTTTATTGTGGCATTTCAATCTATAAAGGGGGCTCCTAAGAAAGATGAGGACAGACTTCTTACCAAGGCCTGTAGCGACAGGACGAGGGGCAACGGTTTTAAACTGAACGAGGGTAGGTTTAGGTTGGATATAAGGAAGAAATGCTTTACGATGAGGGTGGTGAGGCGCTGGAGCAGGTTGCCCAGAGAAGCTGTGGATGCCCCATCCCTGGAAGTGTTCAAGGTCAGGTTGGATGGAGCTTTGGGCAACTGCATCTACTGAAAGGTGTCCCTGCCCACGGCAGGGGGGTTGGACTAGAAGGTCCCTCCCAACCCAAACCATTCTGTGATTCTACAGTGCACATGCATGCAAACACCCCACAAAGGTGTATTTGTGTAGGAACATGCTCCAAAGCATGCCTATGGAGCTCACACGCACGTGTGCACGCGTGGGGGTGTGCCCCCAAACACACCACTGGGAGGGAGAGAGGGTCTGGCCCCGCTTTCTGCCCCACTTTCCACCCCACAGTGTGCACAGGGCCCCAGCCCCACAGTGTGGGGTGCCCAGCCCTCACCCACTGCTGCCCTGGGACCCCCATGCTGGCAGCTGGCCCGGCCCACACAGGAGTCCCACATCCCCCCAAACCGCAGATCACCCCGATGGGCCATGCCCAGGGGCAGGGGGCCTGGGGCTCCCTTGTGCCCCCCCCTTGTGCATGGCTTTGCCCTTTGGCTGTGATAAGCAGGGGGGCAGGGGGGGCGGCTGCGGGGTTCGGACCTCCGTGTTTTGGGACTCCCCATTTCCCATGCGGGGCAGGGGGCTGGTGGGGGGGCTTGGCTCTCATTGAAGCACCACTGCCCACCACATCCTCATCCTCCCCCACGTCCTGGTCCATCAGGACCAGAGGTGCGGGGTATGGGGGGACGGACTGGCGATCTGCAAAATGGAGAGATTATAGTGACAGGGAGGCAGACAGCAGGGCCAGGGGCTGCCCCAGCATGTCTGGATCCTGTCTGCACCTCCGGGAGACCCAGCAGCCCTGCATGCTACAATGCAGGGTCCTGCTGGCCTACAGCTCCCCTGGGGTCCCACGCAGGGATCCCCAGGACCCCCCACCTCATGGCCACATCCAGCGCAGGCACTGAGGGCCCCAGTACCCAGCAGCCCAGCCATGCCCCCCGTGCCCTGGGTTCATGGTCCTGCCTGGCAGCAGTGGGAGCCGCATGGAGGGGCAAGCAGGTCTCAAACGGGCGATGGGGCACAGACACCTGCATGCATCCCTCTTCCCGTGTGCCTGTGGTTATCTGTACACATGGGCTTGCACAAGTGGCCCTGCCCATGCACACATACACACACTCACCCACATGTGCATGCATTCACCCATATGTGCTTAGCTGCCTATGCATTTGCTCACCTGTGTGTGCATGCATTCACATGTGCACATCACACATACGTGGACACATTCACCCACATGTGTGTTTACCTGCACGTGCAGTCACTCACCGCTGGTGCTCGTGCTCCCCGGCACGGGGCTGTGCTCCTCCCTGTGCACATGTGCTCACACGCGCGGTGCGTACTGACCTGTGTGTGCATGTGTGCTCACACGCATGTGCATGCATTCACCTGTGTCTGCGTGTATTCACCTGAGCGCACTGACGTGTGTGTGCCTGTATTCCCCCATGCAGCCACGTGCTCACGCTCAGCGTGCTTTCAGCCATTCATCTACATGCTCCCATGTGCGTGCATGCATTTATCCCGGTGTGTGCTCACATGCGCTCGGGCACACTCACCCCTGTGCACATGGGCTCACCCTCACATGCACGGCCTCACACGCAAGCATCCTCCCGTGTTTCCGTGCCAACGTGCGTGGGCATACGCTCCAACACATGTGCATGCACTCTCTGATGCGCGCCCGCGCCCGCCCCCACGGGCGTGTGCTAACGCACACCTGCACTCCTATGTGTGTGCGTGCGCACGCGCCCACGCCCGTGTGCGTGTGCTCACACGCGGGTGCTGGTGCCATCCAGCGGCCAGCGCCGCCCTTGCAGCGCGGCTGCCCCGGCCCTGCCCGGGTCGTGGGGCTGCCAGGCGTGGGCAGGGGGCCCGCGCTGCCCCTGCACGGGGAGGGGGGGCCAGGCCCCGCTCCGCGGTGCCCGGCTGGCACGCAGGGGCCCCGGGGAAGGCACTTGGCCAACCAGGGAACAGTGGCCGCACCCACCCGCACCACCCTGCCGTGCTGGGGTGAACCAGGGCACCCCAGAGCCGGCTCGGCAGCAGCAGCACCGTGCCACCTCCCTGGCACTGCCACCCCCCCTGGGCCGCCCCCTCCCCGGTGCCACCCTAAACGTTCTGGCAGCGATGCTGTGGCTGAGTGCCAGGTACAACGCTACAAGCGTCACTCAAACGCCGTGCCCCCTCCATGTGCACCTGGGGAGGGGTCCAGGCACTGCCCCCTGCCCAGACCCAGTCTGGTGGCACTGGGTGCAGAGGACTCACCTGCCCACGGCTGCACCCCAGGTGCCTGCAGTGCTATGGGGGAATTTGGGTCCCAAGAGCTTGCCAGGGCTTGGCTCACCCCAGCTGGAGCACTCCCCCCACGGCGGGCACTCACCAGTCCCGGTGCTGCTGGCTGGGGATGCAGGGACAAACCACACGAGACACAACTCGGAAAGTCGTGCAGCAGCTGCTGCAGCTTTAGTGTGAGAGAGGCACAATGGCACGCAGCAAGGCACAGGCACCGGCACCCTCCCCCGGCACAGCGACCTGCTGAGGGCTGCTGGTCCCCCCTGCGAGCAGCATGTCCCACAGCTCCCAGTGGGTGCAGTCTTTGGTCCCAGCAGTGTCCCCGGGCAGGCACGGGGGGTGGCTGAGACGGGGGGCATGCAGGGGACCCCGCTCCTGCCAGGCACCGTCCCAGGGTAGGGCCAGGTAGGTGTGGGGTGTAGTGTTCAATAGGCGGGGGGGGGGGGGGGGGGGGCAGCCACGCAGGGGGGCTGCTGCAGGTGCCAAGCAGGCAGGCATGGGTGCTGCCTGCACCCTGGAGCTGGGCTGCCCAGCTGTGGCCACCCCCAAAAGGGGTGAGGCCCACCCTGCCTCCCCAAAACGCTTCCCCCCACACATGCCAAGCTGCTGCCAGTTGCATGAAACTCCTGTGCAAAATCAGCATCGAGGCACCTGCCTGTCCCGTGGGAACAGACAGACAGCAGCGAGGCGCTGGGGTGACCCAGGGTGAGGTCTAAGTGCTATTTGGGGCTGCTGCAGCACAGAGGAGGGGGACAGGTGCCCTGTTTCATCCTTATCGTTTTTTTCCTCTATTAATCCCTCCTGGTGCAGGGGCAGAGACTGGGTGATGCCCATGCCCACAGCACTGGTGGCAGGGGGCACCTGCAGCCCCCGGTCTACTGCTCCCAGCACCCCATCCCCTGGCAGGGCACCATCCCAGCGGCACCCACCAAAGTGTTCCCCGGGAGAGGGGTGCACAGCACCCACCAGCACCCGCCTCGGGTCCCCACGGTGCCTCAGGACAGCAGGGAACGGGTTAAGGACCTGCTGGCCAGGGCCATTGTTTCGGACACAATGGAGAGGAAGAGGATGCCGGGGGCGAAATTCCTCCGCTCCCACCGGACAGATGGACAGAGCTGGACAAACAGACACGACGGAGGGCAAGGATGGTTTAACCCTTCCAGGCACTGTGTGGGGATGCCCTGGGGCAGCCGAAGGGGGTGTTTAAGGCACATGGTGCAGCACCAGCTGCGGGACAGGCACTGGTGCTCAGGACAAGGTGGAGGGACCCCCGCAGGCACAGAAAGACCTGGGGGAGAGCGGAGATGGCAGGATTCGTCCATCTGGTCCCGCTGGGCCACAGGGTGCTGGGTGGCCATAGGGCCCAGGGCAGCTCTGTGGCATGACCCCCACTGCCAGTGCCTGTACTGGCACTCCTTCCCCTGCTCGGTAAACCAGAAAAATAAATAAAAGGCAGGGGCTGCACAGATGGATGGATGCAGGGAGAGCCCCTGAGGGGCCAGATCTGCTTTGGCAGCAAGCTGGGGCCACAGCCAGGGTCCCAGGGAGAGGCTGGGCAGGGGGCTAGCAGCCCTTGGGGGCCTGGCCGAGGCTCTCACGCAGGCAGCGGAGCTGCTCCTGGCCCAGCTTGATCTTCTCCTCCAGCTCCCGCTGCTCAGCGATGAGGGCTGACTTCATCTTGATGAAGTGCTGGTAGTCCTGGAGGTGCTCGGCGGGCAGGTACCGCGCCACCATGGCGCCCACCGCCTCCTCCCGCCGCCCCACGTGCTCCTTCAGCTCCTTGGCATCCTCCAGCTGCGCTGCCAGCAGCCGCTGCTTCTCCCGCAGGGCCACCTGCGGGTGAGACGGGCAGCGTTGGTGGGGGGTCCCGCGCCCCAACGCTGTGCGGGTGCCACTGTGCCCCATGCCCACCTTGTCCTCGGCGGAGGCGTGTGGCCCCAGGCTGCCCAGGGCGGTCTCCACCCGGGCCAGGCGCCCCGAGAGGGAGAGCAGGAGGTTGACCACCTTGTCCAGGTCACCCACGAAGAGGCGGTACTTTTCAAATTCCCCCGGCGTGCAGAGGGCTTGCAGGCGGGCAGCCACATCCTCGCCCAGCGCCCCATTGGCGCTGATGTCCTCCTGCAGCCCCCGCTGTGCCTCCTGCAGCACCGCCAGCTTGCGGCTCAGGCTCTCGATCAGCTGCAGCTGCCGGAGGGAAGGGGTCAGGGGCAACTGGGGACACCCCCTGTTGGGACTGGAGGACTGGCACACGGGTGCAGGTGTGCCACGCTGCACTGGACTCCACAAACCATGAGCATCTTGCGATGCCCCAGGTTCCCATGAGCTACTGGCAATGCCCCCAGTCCCTGCAAGCATCTAGCAATGTCTCAAACCCCATGAGCATACAGCAATGCCCCCAGTTCCTGTGAGCACCCAGTGATGCCCCCAGTCCCCGCAAGCACCCAGCGATGCCCCTGGTACCTGAGAGCATCCAGCAATGTCCCAGTCCCTGCAAGCACTGAGCAATGCCCCTGGTCCCTGCGAGCATCTGGTGATGCCCCTGCTCCCCATGAGCATCTGGTGATGCTCCCAGGCCCCACAAGCACCTGACAACGCCTGTGGTCCTCGCAGAGATCAGGCAATGTCCCAGCCCCTGTGAGCATCCAGCAATGCCCCTGGTCCCTGTGAGCACCCAGCGATGTCCCTGGTCCCCATGAGCATCCGGCAATGCCCCCAGTTCCCGCGAGCGACCAATGATGCCCCGGTCCCCATGAGCATCCGGCAATGCCCCTGGTCCCTGCCAGCACCTGGCCAATGGCAGTGGGGAACCCTGGGGGCACCGTCCCCAGCAGTGCCTGCTTTACCTTCTTCTCCACCAGTTTGTGGTCCACCTCCTCCTCCTCGTCCTCCGAGCTTCCCTCCACCACCTCTGGCAGCTCCTTCACCTTGCCGAGCGGCTCAGCTTTGGCTGCTGCCATGCCGTAATACGCCGGGTAGGAGGTAGAGCTGGCAGTACTACCGGGGGGCGGCGAGATGGGCTCAAAGCCCTGCCTGCAGAGACAGGGGCTCAGCGCCGGGGGTGGCGGGGTGCAGCCTGTGCTCGGCAGGGTGCCCGGTGCCACGCCAGCCCTACCTGTCCTGTGCCAGGGCCTCCAGCCGCCAGTCCTGCTGGAAACGCTCCCGCCAGGCCTGCCGCTCCCCTGCCACCTGCAGCTCACCCATCACCTCAGTGGCGGTGCCAAGGGGGGCCGACGGGGCCAGGATGCCAGCCAGGGAGTGGTCCCTGCCCGACACGTCCCACAGCAGCTCCTCTGAGTCCACGCGGCAGGGCTTGGGCCGGTCCCCCTGGCAGCTCACCTCCTCCGCTGCTCCGGGGCTGAGCTTGGGTGCCTCCAGGATGGTGGGGCCGGGACCACCATGTAGGGGGAGGGAGCACTCACCCACCCCACAGGGACCGACCCAGCCCCGCTCCTGGTTCCGGCCGAGCCTTTGGGGCTGCTCCTCCATCTCCCAGGGGTGCTTTGCCTTTGGCCGCTCCTCCCCGGCACCTGCCGCCCTGTCGACACCCACCCAGGGGCACCCACGTCAGCTTCCTTGCCCGCTCATGGGGGACTGGGACATGCAGGGCCAGGCCAACCCCAGGGAAAGAGGTCAGGGACACCCCCCACCCCGAGAAAACTCTGCAGCCCGCCCCAAGGGGTGGATTAGGATGCACCAATGCAGGGTTCAAAGGGCCACATGGCCCCAAAAGCCACCCCGTGCCCAGGCTGTGCCCACAGCCCCGCTCCCACCCCCACACCGCGACGGCACTTGCCTGCAAATCTCAGCATTGCCAACATCGGGCTCGGGCGTCCTGCGGAGCAATCCGGGGGGCTCAGGTCGGGGCCAGGCACCTGGCGGGGCAGGGGGGCGAGCGGCGTGCCCCCGGGACCGGCCCCCCTGCTCCCCGGTGAGGCTCTGCGACCGCTCACGCACAGCCTCAGCAATGCTGCGGGTTGGCACCGGGGCAGTGGTGAATGCAGAGCTGTGCCCAGAACCATCTGGCAGGCGCTGCCCAGAACCATCTGGCAGGCGCTGGGATGTCCGGCGCTGCCTGTACTTCTCCCAGTTGGGGGGAGGCGGTCGGGGAGGTGGGGGGCCCTTCTTTTTGGGGATGCCGGGGGGGTCCAGCTTGGCACGGAGAAGATCCCTCTGGTTGCAGCCCCGGGGGCTGGCAGGCTCCAGGTTGAGGTGGCTCTCAGAGAAGGCTCTGCCCCGCAGTGGGCGGTGCAGGGGGTCCGGGGGGCTCTCCGGGGAGCAGGCCAGGCGGTTGCCATCCCATGAGAGGTCGTGCGTGGACGTGGCCCGGTAGCAGGGTGGCCACTCCGGCTCAGCAGACTCAAAGCAGGGGCGGAAGGGGCCGAGCCTCGGGAAGCCCAGTTGGTAGCGGGAGAGCTCGCTGAGGAGAGAAGGGGGCATGCATCCCCCCAGACGGTCACCCCCCCTGGCAGCTCATGCCCACCCCTGCCTCAGTTTCCCCAGCTGGAGTCACCCAGACCTGCTGGCAGGGGAAGCCCACACTCTCCCAGTGCTCCTTGCGCTGGGCACAGCCCCTCGGAGATGCCCCCAGCCCCCTGGGGATGGGTAAGGAGGGACCAACCCCCCCATGGGCACCTCCCTGCATACCTGGGCCCTGCTTGCCCAAGGCAGCATGCACCCCGCTTCACAGGGCACAGCACGGCTGTGGCTGGGGTGTTAAGGGAAGTGCTTTGCACATCACCAGCCAAAATCACGGCGGTCCCCACCGAGTGGCATGCACACCTCGGCACCCTGTTGGCACCACCACTGGCCCATGGGTCACCCAGCATGGGCTCACCTGATGGACTGGCTAGCTTTCCTGGTTATTGCCGGCGGTTCCCACTCATCCAGAGGAAATTCCTGCACAGGGCAAGGAAAGGGAGTGTGAAAGCAGGGTCAGCATCCCTCCCCAGCACCCAGGCTCCCCAGCAAACCCCCACCCATCCATCCAGGCTGCTCCCCAACACAGTCCCGTGGGGCTCACTCACCGGGGCGAAAGCTCTCCGGGGGGGCCAGGCATCACTCTCCTCCCTCCCGGAGCGGGGGGCCGGGCAGCAGCAGTCGGGGCAGCGTCCCCAGGGCTGCGGGTGGCAACGGCAGGCATGGCCGCGGGGCAGCGGCGGGGGGCACGGGTCTCCCCCGCAGTAGCGGCAGGGCTCGGGGCGCAGGGGACCCCCGTAAGGGTAGGAGAGGCCCCGCAGGTACTCCAGCTCCACCGGCCTCCCCAGCGGCTTGTAGCAGGGGGGCTGCTCCCGGCAGCACTCGGCGTAGGGGCTGGCGGAGCCGGGGCGGCCGGGCGAGGGGGAGCCATAGGGCTGGTCCACGGGCAGGCGGTGGGCGTCCCGGCGCTCGGGGCCGGGGGGCTGGAAGGCACCAGCATCACCCGCCGGGGGCTTGCCGTGCCGGGGCGGCGCCGGCCGGCTGCTCTCCTCAAAGAACCGGCGGCGGTCGGCGAAGGGCAGGAGGATGGCCTCGTCCCCGCCCTGCGGCGGCGAGCTGGGGGCCGCCGGCCCCCGCCCGTAGCCCTCCAGCTCGCCGGGGCTGGGCGAGCGCTGCCGCTGCAGCTTGCGCTCCGGGGACCAGCGCCAGCGGCCCCGGCCCATCGGCACCACCCGCTCAGGGGACGGGGGCCCTTTGGGGACCGGCAGCGGGTCAGGGGTGGGGATGCCCCGGTCCCCGGAGCGGCCGGGCTTCCTGCCCTCCTCGCTCGGCGCGGGGCTCAGCCGCTCGGCCGGGGCGCGGGGTGCCTCCACCGGCACGTTGCCCTCGGGGGGCTCGTCCGCCTCCTCCACTGGCTCCTCGCCGGGCGGCGGGGCGCTGGGACCCCGGCTCTTCTGCAGCTGGGCCTTGCGCCGCTGGATCTCGTTGCGCAGGCTGGTGGCGAAGCGGTCGCTGCGGCGGCGCATCTGAGCGGAGCGGTGGGGAGGACCCCCAGCTCGCCGGCCCCCCACCCGGCTCTCCTCCTCGGCCGGCCCCTCGGTGCTGTGCGCCAGGCTGGCCCCCCGCCCGTCCTGCCCGCAGGCTTGCTGCGGCTCGGGGCAGCAGCGGCAGGGTGGCAGGCGGCGGCACGGCTCCGGGCAGAGCAGGGGGTCCTGGCCAGCCCCCACAGCCCCCGGCTGGCTGCCCTCGGGGTGCAGCGGGGAAAGGGTCCAGCGGTGCCCATCAGGGGCCGGCGAGGCTCGCCCACTGCTGGTGCCCACCTTGAGGGAGCGGAGCTGGGAGGCCAGCAGCTGCTCGGGAGCACTGTGTCGGTGTGGCACGTGGCCCTTGAGGGGGGAGAGCAACAGGTTGTCACCCGCCACCGTGGCATCCGGCACTCGGTGCACGCTGCCATCCGGGTACAGCCGGTCGCCAGGCTCCGCACTCTGCCCCAGGAATGGCTCAGCCGGGCACCGGTCCGGGTGGGAGCTCAGCATGTAATACTGGTCAGCAGAGAGACGGTCCTTCGTGGGGTACGGCGCCGGCGTCCTCCCGCCCGCTGCCTCTGCCTCCCCGTCCCGCTGGCAGAGGAAGGTGTCAGAGATCCACCGGCCCTTGGCATGCAGCATGTCTGCTGACACTGATGCCCGCCGCCTGTCCCCTCTGCCGGCTGGGGCTGCCCGCAGGCTGTCCCTCCTGACAGGGGGCTGGGGGGGCACGGGGGCCCGCCAGGCCTCGGGGTGCTGGCTGGCAGGCAGCTCAGCCCCCGTGGTCAGGTAGCGCCCGTCGGGCAGCTTGCAGGGGCCCTGGAGGCCGGAGTCGACGGAGGCAGCCTCCTCAGGGCGGAGGGAGAGGGCACAGTCAGAGGCGATGGAGCTGGCAGAGAAGGAGCTGTAGGCAGAGTCCCGCTTGCTGTGGTACATGCCCTGGTCAACGGGTGAGGGGTCCCCTTCATAGTACGCCTGGCTGGGCTGGTCCAGGCTCTCCATGCTCCCGATGGAGCTGCTCCGGTCGGTGCTGCAGTGCCGGGACAGCGGGTTCCACTGCAGGGACAGCTCGCTGCCGCCCGGCCCCACACCGGTGTTAGGGGCGCCTGCCACCCCCCACCCAGCTCCCCACCAGTCCCTCCAATGGGCACGAGATCCCGGGGAGCCAACACCCCACCACCACATACACCACCCCCCCCAGGACAGGGGGACACAGGCTGGTGCAGCCCCAACCTGCCCTTCACCCCCAGGTTTGGGGGCAGCACCAAGGCTGCCTTGATGCCGGCAGGGGGAGAGGGCAAGGGGACACAGGGCGTGCGTGGCTGCGGCCACTTGGGACCTGCCCGCTCTGGCAGGGGGGCTCTGGGACTCGGCAGCTCCTGGCCGGCTCTGGTGGAGCCACCGCCCCTTCCTGCCGGGAACCAGTGAGTAAACAGGCAGGGGAAAGGGCAGCGCGGCAGCAGGACATGGGGGGATGCCTGACAGCGGCATGGGGCAAGCAAGCGAGCACCCACTCTGCACCCCCACCCCGACCCAAGCGGGTGCCCCATCCGCCCCTCCCCTTGCGCAGTCCCATGGGTGCCCCCGGGGGTGGGTCGGGGGTCTTACCTGACATCACACCCCGAGGGCCAGGAGAGGCTGAAGGCGTCAGCGGGGCAGTGCATGGCGGGGGCGTCGGGGCGGCTTTCGGCGAGCTTGGCCACGTGCCAGGAATGGGGCCGGAGGACGGGCACGCTCCTCCTGCCAAGAGCAACAGCAGGAGAGGACAAGAATGGGGAGGAAGCCGGGCTGAGGAACCGGGGCTGAAGTCACTTCCTACGGGGCTTCCTGTCCCCCCCAGGCCAGCGCCCGCCTGAGGGGGACAGCGGCAAGGAGGGTCCAGCCCTGCCAGCAGCCGGCACTGGGCAGGGGGATCCCACAGTTCCCCCCCACTGCCAGGGCTCCCCTGCCTGCAGCGTCCCTGCTGCCAGCATCAACAGGGGACTGAGGACGTGGCCCCAGCGCAGTCCATAGGCAATGCCCCGGCAGGGCGAGGGTCCCTGCTGCAACTGGACCGGCTCCGAGGGCACACCAAGGGACCCTGGGGCCACATCAATGTCTCTACTGCAAGCCTGACCTTCTCCCCTTGTTCCTCGGTCCCTCAGCATCTGCAGCAAGCACCAGCCACATCACGTCCCCGGGGACAGGTCCTGTGCCAGGCCCCGTCCCACTCCCTGTGTCAGGCAGCCGTGGCGGTCTCCAGTCCCCCCCAGCGCACGCAGGCAGTGATGTCCAGTGCCACCGCACAGACATGTGGGCAGATGCCACCTCCTGTTCCCCCCAAGTGCCCGGTGCTGCCCCAGCATCTGCCGGGTGGGCAGGGAGGGTGGCAGGGATGAGCTGCGGGGTCAACACAGGGGTCCCTCCCCCCCCAGAGTCCCCAAACTCACCATGGATAATGCTGAGCCCCGGCACAGCCCCGTGGCACCCCCTGCCCCGTGGGCAGTGCCCTGTGCCGCCCCAGCCCCTGGGTGCCGCTGGAGCTGGAGCCCAGTCAGGATGCAGCCGGGGAGTGGATGCGGGCTGGGGGGGAGGCACTGCACAGCCCTGCCTCTCCTTCCTTTCCCAGGCAGGCAGCAGGCAGGCAGGCAGGCAGGAAGGGAGGGAGAGGAGCGGCCACGCTCGAGGATACCGCCCAGCAAGGGGGTGGCGAGCCCGCCGAACTGCCCTGGCTCTGCTGGCGGCACACAGGGCTGGGGAACCCCCACCCACCATGGGGTGCTGGCAGCCATGGTGGGGCTGCCCCCCATCCCATCCCAGCACGGGGCACCTCCAGGCTGGAGACAGGGGCACCGCCAGGCTCCCGCCAGTCCCCCAGGCAGGCGATGCACCCTGTCCTCGGCACTACCGCCCCCCCCGTACCCCCACCCGCAGCACTGCCAACCTGCGGACGATCATCTTCAGGGTGCGGTAGGAGCCCTTGATGAGGATCAGGGCCTCCTGGCGCGACCCGTACAGCGGCGTCCCGCTGATGTTCACCAGCTCGTCGCCCGGCTGCAGCTGGCGGGACAGCGCAGCCTTGCCCCCGTCCTCCACCTGGGTGACAGAGAGGGGCGTCAGGGGGGGAACAGCCCCCCAGAACACCCCACAGGGTGTGCTGCTGCTGCTGGGTGCCAGGGGAGAAAGAGGCTTCAGAAAGGGGGTGCCTGCGCCCCAGGCACTGTGGAGGGATCTGCAGTGCCGGGCTCTCCCCCTGCCCCAGTCACATGAATTTCTGAGCAAGGAAAGGGCATCGAGGAGGGGGGGAGAAGAAAAATGTCCCGTCCCAGCAGATTCCCCCGCGGGCGCGGGCAGCACAAGGGCCCTTTGTCCGGCACGGATGCCAGCCCCCTGCCGCTGCTCCCAGCCCCACGTCGGCCCTGCCTGGGCACCCGTGGTTATTTCGATGCCTGAAGGATTCCATCATGCCGTGTGCGACCAGGGGAACCAACAGCAGGGCAAATGCCGAGCTATGCCTGGCACATGCCTACCCTATCCTGGCATCCACAGCCAAACTGAGCCTGGTACCCCCTAACACCATGGCTTGGAGGACACAGGGCCACGGTGCTGCCAGCACAGAGGGGCCCCAGCCCATCCCCTCTGCCCCAACAGGTAGGTGCAGCGCGGGCAGCCCTGGGATGGACAGTGCCCAGCCGGGGCAGGCAGAGCGCCCGGTGCTGGCACTTACTTCTGCTCACCCTGCTGCTCCCGATGGCCAGGGATCGCCATGCCCAGCCCTTCACACTGCTGGGCTGGCAAGTGAGCCCAGCTGCTGGGCTGCGTGGCGGCAGTGGCACCGGCACCGGGCATGCAGGCGCATGGGGCAGGACCTGGGGTGCCCTGTGCCCCCATGCCTGGCATGGATGTGGAGCCTGACCTGGCCGGACCCTACAGCTGCCGGCAGGATGATGGGCAGAGCTGGCCTGGCTCCATGCCGGGACTCCTGCGTCCACCCTGCCCATGGGCTCCTCACCCTGCCCTGCCGCTCCCGGCCCGGCAGAGAAACGAGCTCTGCCCGCAGCGCCGTCTCCGTAGCCCAGCCTGGGCGGCAGCCAGGCCCCAGTGCCGGGGGGCACCCGTGGCTCCCCAGCAGGCTGGCCACCGTGCACGTGCCCTTGGGCGCCCCTTCCCAGCCGTGGTCCCAGGCAGGGCTCAGGGAGCACCCCCCTGCCTGTGGGAGACATGGCACCTGGGGAGCCAGACAGGGGCAGCCAGGCCTCCTGCCCACCCCGGCACTGCCCCATGGCTCTGCCTGGCACGGCTGTGCTCAACGCCCCACAGCTCTCCCATTTTTTCAGGGACCTGGGAATTGCAATGCCATGCCAAAGCTGGGCACAGCTGCCCTCCCACCCAGGAGTCAGCAGTGGGGCTGCCTTCCTGGCATGGGGCCCCAGCTGCCTGCAAGGGCTCCCAGTCCCACCATGCACTCACTGGAGCACCCAGGTTTAACCCCTGCCACGCTGCTGCCCACCACGGGCAGCTCCAGCAGAGAAGGCAGGCAGGGCAGGCTGCACCTTCACCCCAGTCCTCTGCCCAGCCACGTGCCCACCCTGTCCTGCCACAGCCACAGGGCTGAGTCAGTGGTGACGGGTCCTGTCGCACCCCCCCGCCCGGTGCAGGACATCACCAGGGCTGCACCCGCGTCTGGGCCACCACGTGTGCCAGGACAGACACGGCTCAGCCCTGGCATCGCTCACCAGGAGCTAAATCTGACACAAACTGCCCCTTGTTCTGCCTTCGCCACCAGTGAACTCAGTGCTGGCAGCCAAACCCTGCCGCCTGCTGTCCTGCCTGGCCAGGCCAGTCCCAGGCACTTCCCTGACACCACCCCTGGTGTTCACTCTGGGCCCTAATGGTGGGCACCAACTGGCTCACAGGAATATCTGCCTGCCCCAGGAGAGACTCGTCTTAGGAGTCACAGCCACGGCAGTGCCCGAGCTGACCTCCCTTCTTGCCCCTGACGTTCCCAGGGGCCCTGTGCCGGGGGGCACTCAGCAGCCCCACGGAGCCCACACCAGCCCCACCGTGGGACCCTGCCACAGGAAGAGATCTCAGCCGGACCGGGCTCAGAGGCCAAACTGTCTCACTGAGTGCTGGGACCCCCTTCCCCTTACCGGCGCGGGGCCTGGGGCCCCCCAAACCGCAGGAGGGGTCTGCTCCCTCCCCGCACAGGCCGGCACGCACACACCTCGGCCAGCCGCGGCGGAGCGGG
This sequence comes from Platalea leucorodia, assembly GCF_965183815.1. Lineage (NCBI taxonomy): Eukaryota > Metazoa > Chordata > Aves > Pelecaniformes > Threskiornithidae > Platalea > Platalea leucorodia. Next base: position 25,299,448 of record NC_138832.1, read on the forward strand.
CGCCCCGGGGGACCCTCCCCTGAATGCACAGAGCACTGGAACAAGCCCCCTTTGTCTGCAGAGCACACGCGGCAGCAGCGGCCCAGCCGGGGGAGCGCGGGGGCCGGCACCCCCGGCCCACAAGGACCCCCCCCCCATTCTGAGCAGCGGTGGGGATCGTCCCCCGGCCCCCCTGCTCCCCCCTCCAGCAGCCGGCGGACCCGTCGGGACCCACAGCCCCGAGGCCCGGCAGCGAGTCGGGGGGCGGGCAGCGGCCGCCTCGGCCCCCAGCAGGGCCCCAGCTCCCGCCCGCCGGCGGTGCCACCCCAGGGCGCAGAGCAGGGACCGGAGCCACTTTTCCAGCTCCCCCAGCCAGACCATGCTGCCCGCGTCCCGGCGCAGGGCGGGGAGGGCTGGCCCCGGGGGGGGCAGCCAGCCCGGCTCGGGGCGGGGAGGCAGCCCCGGGGCCGCGGCACAGCCCGGCCCGCCAGCACCCCGGCCCGGCAGGACGGTGGCACCAGGCGGGCAGGCAGCCAAACCGCCCGGTGACAGGGGCTTGGCCGGGCTCCGCGGGGGGACGGGGCGCTGGGGCACCCCCGGCTGCTGCCCGGTTCCCAGCGGGTTTCCCGGGGGGCGATGCCCCGGCGAGGCCACGGGAGTCGGTGACCCCCTGCGCGGCGGGACGTCGCGGCCGTGGGGCCCCACCCTCGCTCCCCCCGCTCCCGGCTGCGGAAGGGACCCGGGCGGCCGGGTCCTGCGCCTCCGCCGCTCGGCACCGCACCCCGACACCAGCCCCCTGCCCCGGGCGCGGCCCTGCCCAAGCGTTTCGGGGTGCCGGGACGGGGCGGACCCCCGTGCCCCCCACCGCGGTCCCCAACGTCCCCGCAGAGCCCGATCCCGGGGGTGCCCATGGGCGCCGCGCCCACGGGTGGGCACACGAAGGGGGGCTGCCCCCCCCGCCGGCCGCGCCCCGCGGGACGGGGACGGGGGGGGCGCGGGGGCCGCCCCCGCCGCCAGCCCAACGGATGTGCCGGAGGAATTTCTTCCTGCCGCCGGGCCTGGGCTGTCCCTCCGCCCCCTCGGCCCCCACGGTCCCCGCTCCCACTCTCCCCCGCGGCTCGGGGTGGCGGGTCGCGGGGGGACGTGGGTGCGGGTCACGGCCACGGCCCCGTCCCGCCGCGCCGGGACACGCGATCTCACGGCCGGGGCTCCCCGCGCCCCCGGCGCCGCCGCGCACCGGGCGTCCGCCGCCCTCCCGCGCCCCGCCGCGGGTCGGAGGCTCCTCGCGGGGGGATGCCGCGGAGCCCACGCGGGACCGCGTCCGGCGGCGCCTACCTTGGAGACGATGAGGGGCTCGCCGTGCTCCAGCCCGCCGCGCAGCGTGAAGCCCCAGGGCGCGCCCCCCTGCAGCTGCACATGCATGTACTGGGGGGCGCCGGGCCGGCCCTCGGCCCGCTCCATGGCCGCTACCGCCCCATCCCGGCCCGGCCCGGCCCGGCCCCGCACCGCACCGCACCGCGGAGGAAATGACACCCCCGCCCGCCCGCCCTGAGCGGCGCGGAGCCGAGCGGCGGGGCGGGGCCGGGCCGGCACCGGGGCTGCCCCGCCGCCGCCAATGAGGCGCGGGGGGACGGCGGCGATCGGCGCGGCGCGGCACGGCTCGGCTCAGCACGGCGTGGCATGGCACGGCATGGCACAGCTCAGCTTGGCTCGGCTAGGCACGGAACGGCACGGCACGGCTCGGCTCAGCACGGCATAGCACGGCATGGCACGGCACAGCTCAGCTTGGCTCGGCTCGGCTCGGCACGGCACGGCATGGCTTGGCTCGGCATGGCACAGCATGGCACAGCATGGCACAGCTCAGTTTGGCATGGCTCAGCTTGACTTGACTAGGCACAGCACAGTTCAGCTTGGCATGACACAAATCAGCACAGCATGGCATGGCTCAGCTCAGCTAGGCACAGCACAGCATGGCACGGCTCAGCACAGCACAGCATGGCATGGTTCAGCACAGCATGGCACAGCTTGGCTTGGCACAGCTCGGCTCAGCCCAGTTCAGCACAGCCACGGCACAGCTCAGCTTGGCACAGCTTGGCTTGGCACAGCTCGGCTCAGCCCAGTTCAGCACAGCCATAGCACAGCTCAGCTCAGCATGCCTCAGCTCAGCTCAGCCCAGTTCAGCACAGCCACGGCACAGCTCAGCTCGGCACAGCTCAGCTCAGCACAGCATGGCACAGCACAGCACAGCCCATGGCACAGCTTGGCATGGCTCAGCACACAATGGCACAGCACAGCACCGTGCTACGCAGCTCGGCTTGGCACAGCACAGCTCAGCCCAGGGACCTGCACTGAGCTGCTTGGCTCAGCCTGGCACTGCCCAGCCAGCATCATTCAACTCAGTCCAGCTCAGCCCAGCATGGCACGACATGGAGGGCTGGCACACTTCAGTTCAGCATGGCACAGCACAGCTCAGCCCAGCACAATTTGGCTCAGCTCAGCATGGGTTGGCTGACCCAGCATGGCTCAGCCCGGCATGGTTCAGTGCAGCTCAGCTGGGTTGGCACATTCTGGCTTGTCTCAGGTCAGCATCGCACAACACAGGGCTGGCACAGTTCAGTTCGGTACAGCGTGGCATGGCCAGGGGCCTGACCTGGTTTGGCTCTACTTGGCCTGGTGCAGTTTCGTTCAGTGCAGTTCAGCTCGGGTTGACTTGGACCAGCAGGGCTGGCACAGTTCGGTTCAGCACAGCACGGCCTGGTGTAGCTTAGCTTGGCCTGGCATGGTTCAGCACAGCACGACCCAGTTTGGCCAAGCACAGTATGGTACCTCCAGGGACCAGCACCATTAGGGCTAGCTCGGCACAGCTCAGCCTGGCGTGGCATGGCTCAGCTTGGCACAGCTCAACGTAGCACGGCAGCGTGGTGTGGTCAGCAGTTTGGCAGCGCTCACGCAGGTGCGAGGGGATGCCTGCTCGGGTGGCAGAGGCGTGATGCAGCACCCACCACAGCTCCCCGGGGCAGAAGTCTCCCCGCGGCACCCCGCCCCGGCAATCACGCTGGCGCCCTGAGCCCCACTGCCTGCAGGCGAGCACGCACTGCCGGCTCCTGTCTGGCCGTTCCGGCCCCCACCCTGTCCTGCCGGGCACCCCGCGGCGTGCGTGGCCGTACAGCCGTGCTGCGCCTCTGCCTTTCCCCCACCAAGTCCAGGAGGGGCTGCTGTGCCCGTTTGGGGAAACTGAGGCAGGGGAAGGAGGTGGCGGGCAGCAGCTGGGGGCGGTGGGAGCGGATCGGCGCTGGCTCCCGGGGGAGCCCGGGAGTCCTGCTCCTCCCCTTCCCGCCCGGGGCCCCGGCTCTTACTCATCTCCTTCCCAGACAGCACAGCCGGCCCGGAAAGCTCTGCCCCGCCAGCAACGCCCGCGGCCCATGGCTGCCTGCAGGCTGGGCGGGCGCAGCGCCGCGGTCCGGGAGGGTGGGCTTGCTGTGCCGGGCTGGCAAGCTACCCCGGGGTTGCTCAGCCCCGGCGCAGAGAGGGTCCCTCGAGTTTTCCTTGGCAGTCATTGTCCAGGCATTGTCTTGCCTGCCTTGAACCCTGCCTGCAGCCTGCCCAGCCCGGCTGCAGGCAGCCCAGTACATGTGCCCTGTCCTTGCACCAGGGGGTCCCGGGGCACAGGGATGGGGTGGTCCCCAGGCTGTTTGTGGTGCTGGAGTCCACCTAGCATCAATGCACGGCCCCCCTCTCACGGCCTCGACATGTCCACCCCTGGCCCAACTCTCTTGCTCTCCCCCCGTGGCCTTGCCGCCCCCCTTGCCATGCCCCCTACTCATGGCTGGCTCCTGCCATGCCCGGACTTTTCCCAGCCTCCACTGAGCTTGGCTGCCCCCGTGCCCTTTCCCAAATGAGTAACCAGGGCTGCCCAGCCAGGCATGAGGGCTCTGCGCCCTGGCTCGTCACGTGGCCCCACACCCCATTAACCACCACATCCCCCCCGCCCCAGCACCACCCCACATGGCCCTTACCGGCTGGCACCAGGAAGGCTGGGCAGCACCCAGGGCAAGGCAGGCACCAACACACCCCTCAGCTCCCCCCATGTTCCTATGCCTGCACCAGTGGTTCCCAACCAGAGTGTCCACCCCCTGGCCCTCTCCATCCCGGCAGGAGAGCAGCGGTGTCCTATGGGGCTGGGCACTGCGCCAGGCGTTCTGCCAGGGGCATGGGCCACGGCTGCCCGCACCCCGATCTGTGGGGCACCCACAGAGCCTGCCTCGGGCAAGCACCACAGAGCGGCACTGGGGCTGGCGGGCAATGTCCCCTGTAAGGGCAATGCCTCAAATGACCCGTGCCAGTGAGAAGGTGGGCATCACCCTTGCAACGCCTCAGCCTTGGGCAGGTGCTGGCAGAAAGACCTTGGAGCTGGGACGGCCAAGCCTGGTGAAGCTGCAGGCATGGTGATGCCTGCGGCGTGGCTACCACTGGCTGACCTGGCCGCAGTCAGCACTGCTGGGGCCGGTCTGGGAGCGGACCCCCAGGCTCTGTGCCTGCTCTGGGCAGTGCGTACCAGCTTGCAGCAATGGGCACAAGGGTACTGAGCCCGCTGCCAGAGTGTCGGCACGGGGCGGGGGGGAGTTGAAGGGGCTCCAGCGGACCACACCGCCGGGCTCCAGCCCCCCTCCTCTGGGACTCAGGCAGCTCCTGGCCCTTTAAGCCCTGATTGGGGCCATGCCTTTAAAATGGGTCCCGGGGCGGGGACCTCTCACCCTGCAGGAGGAGGCTGGCCAGGAGCAGGTGGGCTGAGTGAGCTGGTCCTTCCCACCCACCCCACTTCACGACCCCCCCCTCCACCCCACTCCCCCACCCCGGCACTTTTACAGCCCCTGTAGCCAGGCTCCTGTCCGGCTGGCTTTGCCCCTGGTCTGGGTTTTAGTCTGGAACTTGCACCCCTTTTTGCATACAGAGCCCCCCCCACCTTTCTGTTTCTGTGCCAAGCTGAAGCAGCTGGCATGGTTGTTCTGGCTTGATAGCAGCTGGCAGCACCCTGGGGTCTCCTTTTGCTGGTGTGTACAACCAGCTCTGCCTCTCTGGGGGAAGCATGACTGCAGGCTTCCCCTAATTCTGCTGCTGGCCAGCCCTACCTTGCCCCGCTCACCCACCACTCTCACACCTATCATGGCTTTGCTCCATCCCTTCACCAGCCTCCTCCTCCTCCTCATTGCTGTGCCCCTTTCCCGGGCTGCAAACCGGTCCTTGCTGCCCCCCGGCTCCCTGCCTGCTGTCCCCCCACTGCCCCTCCTGCAGGCCCTGCAAGTTCGGGCACCAGGCAGCCGGGGCTGGCGAGCAGGGACAGCAAGCGGGCAGCCCCTGCGCTACATGCTGAACCTGTACCGGCGTGCCGCTGACCGCGAAGGGCGGCCCCGCCACGGCCGCAGCCTGGGCACCAACACCATCCGCTTGGTCCGGGCCAGTTCCCATGGGGGTCAGCCCTGGGCAGGTAAGGAGCAGGAGGGCACCAAGGGCAGTGCGGGGGCTTAGCAGAGCTGGTGGGGCGGGCTGGAGCCCTGGGGGGGGGTCTCTGCCTGCCTCCCTCCCCCTCTTTACAGTGTCCTGGCCAGGGCTGGTGCGTCCTGTGCCCTGCAGGGCTGCCCTCGGCCATGGGGTCCCCCTTGGCACGGGGCCCAGGCTCTCCCTGCTCCAGGGGTGAGATGGGCAAGGGTATCGCTGGCCTTGCGTGCCCTTCTCCCCTTCCCATCCTGCCCGATGCTGTGCCAGGCCAGTGGTGTTGGTGCAGAGGATAGGAATTGTCCCAGCCGCTCTTTGCCCTTCACCCACGGGCGAGCTGCGGCACACAGCTGCTGTTTGTTGAGGCTCCCGCTTTGTGCCGGGGCACCTGCCTGTTGCAGGCTTTAAGGGTGGTGATGCCACAGGCTCCACTGCGCCATGCAGGGCTGCGGCAGCACCCTGAGAGAAGGCTGTGCTGGCACGGTGCCTGCTGTGCCATACCAGGGGGACACTGACCACTGCTTCCCTGCAGGTCGCTGGTACGTGCAGCCCCTCACCTACCACCTGGAGGGCCAGCCTGAGGCCGAGCACCTCCTCCGAGCCACCGTGGTCTACCTGCCCAGCCTGTTGCTGGCCCGTGGACGCCTCCTCTGCGCCCTGGAGCTGGCGGCCACCGGCGAGGCACCCAGGGCGCTGCTCAGCCCTGCCACCCGACCCCATCACGGCTGGGCTGAAGCAGACGTCACCCCTTACCTGGTGCCAGGGAACAGCAGAGCAGGAAGCCTGGCGCTGCAGCACATCTGTGTGCATGCCAGCCGGGCGGGGGGCCATGATCCCCCGGAGGCCCCTAGCCACCCTTTCCTCCTCCTCTATCTCAACGACACCCAGGCTGGGCTGGCACCTCCGGTGACAGAGCCCCGCCGGCACCGGCGTGACACGGGGACGCTGGCCCACGACCTGCGCGGTTACCTGCGGGAGCAGGGAGGGGAGAAGAGTGACTGCTCCCTGCGCCCCTTCCCTGTCAGCTTTGCCCAGCTGGGCTGGGACCACTGGATCATCGCTCCCCACCGCTACAACCCACGCTACTGCAAGGGTGCCTGTCCCCGCCTGCTCCGCTACGACTACCACGCACCCAACCACGCCGTGGTGCAGAGCTTCGTCCATCAGCTGGTGGATGCCAACGTGCCCCGGCCCTCCTGCGTCCCCTACCGCTACAGCCCCATCAGCGTCCTCATGATCGAGCGGGACGGTGGCATCCTCTACAAGGAGTATGAGAACATGATCGCAGAGTCCTGCACCTGCCGGTAACGCCCGCTGCCCTGGCACATCACCCCCAGGCTCTGCCTGTCTCTGCCGGATCCGGACTTTAGGGTTTGTCTTGCTCTGCCTGGGGTGGGTTCATACCTGCCCTCCCTGTGTGGCACTGCTCTGCGGGAAGGTTTTACAATGGCAGTTTTATGTAAATTGTAGGTTTTTAAAGGCAGGAGCCTGTGCTGGAGCGGTTGACCAATGGCATCTGTCCTTTCTGCAGCCCCACGGCCACTGCCTGTTTTTGGGGGGCAGGAGGGCTTGGCCCGATGCTCCCAGAGAAGAGCTGGGTCCCTGAACTGGAGCACGAAGCTCTTGGGAGGTGGCTGAGGGGTCTCCTGGTGGAGCCAGGGCAGGGAGGGCAAGTGGTCCAGGTGTCCCCGAGCTTGGCACCAAGCTGGTGCCATCAGTATCCGGCGCAACCCTGCCTGTGGGATTCCTTCCCAGCTCACATGCACCCCATCCTGTCTAGTCCCAGCTGCGGCAGCATCTCACTGGGCTGGGAATTGGGCTGGGAGGGGGAAGCCCCTCTCCTCCCCTGCAGTTCTGCTCTGGGGGGCTGTGAAAACTGGAGGGACCTGAGCTGCCAGCTCTGTTCCCAGTGCTGGGGCCAGGCAGCTACCTATGCTGGGCTCTGCCCGCTGCTTCCTCTGCCACCCCTGTCCTTCACCTATTTGGCTTGCCCTCTAGCAGGGCTTGGGTCTTGCCCTGTCCCAGGGGTTGGCCCCCCGTCGTGGTGTCCCTCTGCCTTCTCGCACCCTTGCTGTCCCACGGGGCTTGGGCTCTGCTGAGCACCTGGCCTGCCCTTGTTCCCAAAGGGGTCGGTCCTGCTCCCAGCACCCCTGCTGCCTGGCTTTCCTCTATTTATTGCTGACTGTGTAAATAAATAAATTGATGGATTTTGCTAAAGACCATCTTGGCCTGTTCTTGCTCTGTCCCTGGGGTGCAGTGGGTGCACCCCAGGACAGGCTGATGTAGACTGTGTCACCATGCAGCCATTCTTGTGCTTGCACTGAAGGGGGTGGATGCCGCTCCCTGTTGTGTGCAGAGTGTAAATCCCAGCTGGTTCAAGCAGGAGCTGGGAGAAGAGGCTCCCCTGGGGCAGGGGGGACGAGATGTGGCTGCAGGCAGCTGCCTTGGTGGTGCTGGGGACAAGAGATGCCCCACATCCCCCTATATGGGGCAGCTCCCATGGGACCATGGGGGGCCAATGAGCTGGATCTCTCTGGGCTGTCTGCCACCGTGGCCAAGGCATTTGGCTGCCAGGGTTATTTTGGGAAGGTGTCTGCAGGCAAACCTGCCTGTTCCTTGGCTCAATGCCCTGTGTTTGCAATGCTGGGGCAAAGTTCCCCTTCTTCGAGCAGCGAGGCATGGGTAGCAGCTGTAATCCTTGTCCCCAGTGCTCGGTGGCACTACCACCTGCCAGCTGGGTACTGTCACTGCCTCTGCATCCTCACCTCATAGCTCTTCCCAGGATGTCGTCTCTCAGTTGGCCTCCAGCCCTATCTGTTGTTGCTGGTCCAAGCTCCATGGGGATGTTTCAGCACTTCTTCCCTCCTGTGGGCGTTTGCTGTGGGGCAGAGTGCTGACAGCCCTCATCCCTCCCCTACCCACCAGCCCCAAGCTTTCTCCCCCATCCTGGCAGAGTGAGAAGCTGCAGAGCTCCAGGCTCCTCTCCTGCCCCTTGTCCCCAGTTGGCTGCATCCTGGCCACCTCCAGCCAGGAGGCTGTGGGGAGGGAACGTCTTTTGCTTTTTTGGAAGCTCGCAGACCTGACCCTGGGGGAAGATTTTCCCTTGTCAATCATTAAGCGTGTGGTGTTGACTCATCCAGGCAAGTGATGATGAAAGGCATGGGAGCTGGGTACACTCCCAGCCCTGGGCACCACTGGATGCCAATGCCCAGTGCTGCCCCTGGCAGGGACCCACACCCCGGCCTGCTGCGGGTACCTCTCGGACCTGCTGGGTGCCCAGAGATGGATGGGCACTGGGGTTTGTCTGTCCCAGCCCTGTGTCCTTGTATGTACCGTGCCAGTGGGCTCTTGTGCCCATTAGGCTAGACCCCTTCCCAGGGTACCCCTAGGCACCGAGGGGCTGCCCCAGCAGTGTGATCTCCTCTGCACTGGTGCAGAGTAGGTGCTGCCAAAGGGACAGAGGAGTAGCAGTTCAGGGAAAGAGCTGCTGTCCCTGGCTGACCCCGCCACCGTGCCTGCGTCAGCGCCAGGGCTGCCAGGACAGAGCTGGGTGGAGGGTGCAGGGCCCCTGGCCCAGTGCCCTGGTGCACCTCGGGGGGGTGGCTCTTCCTGCGGGTCCCACAGTCGTGTGAACCCCTCAGGCACAGCCTGGCACCCTATCAGTGCCAGCCCTGTGGGGAGCACCAGGAGCCTTGGCTTTGGGGACGTGCCCTCACTCTGGCAGGGGTCTTGCCTAGGGGGCTGCTGCCCGTGCTGGGGGCTGCGTCAGTCCCCCGCTCTCCCTCAGGCCAGCCAGTGCATCTCTGCCCCCTCCTGCCCTGCTCCCAGCCCCTTCTCCTGCCCCAAACCCCACGCTGGAGCTTTGCTCTGTCACTACCAGGTCCCCATTCACTACTCTTCCTGCTGCCCTTCCCAAGCGGGCACTGCCACCTTGCACATCCCATCCTCTGGGGTGACACCAGGCAGGGAGGAGATGACCTGCCCCACATACCCTAGCAGCACTGGGGCAAATCTGGGCTGGGCACAGCACGGGGGCACTGGGTGTGGAGCTCACCCAGCTATGGCGCACAGCTGCCCCCCAGGCACCCTGCCAGGGGCTGTAGCTAGTGGCAGACGGTGATGCCCAGGCACTCGGTGCCCTGTGGATGCCCCACAGAGGCGCTGGCAGTCCCCAGCTGGGGTGGGGGTGGGGGTGACGAGGGGCTGTCCCGCCGCCCGGGGCCACTCAAATATTTGTGCAGGGCCATGACCGGGGAGGAGCAGTGCCCAGCGGAGGCACCGGACGGCTGGAGTCAGCGGCACCATGGCAGCCTCAGCCCCCGTCGCGCCAGGCACCGGCCAAGGTGGCAGGGCCAGCGGGGCCATCCCTGCCCCCCCGGGCACTGCCACCAGCCTGGCACTGCTCCTCTCCCTCCTCTTGCTTCTCCCCAGCTCTCTCCAGGTGGGTCCGGGCACGGGGGGCAGGCGCCAGGGGCCAGGGGGCTCGGCACCCCCCTCCCCACCCCATCCGCCCCTTTGGGTGCTGCAGGAGCCCCGGGGGGCAGGGGGGCATGCGGCCCCCCGGCTGCCCCGCATGACACCCTTCTGGAGGATGGTGGGCAGCAGACCCCTGGGTGCCCACTGCCGGCACGGCCTCGAGTGCGTCACCAGGGCCTGCAGGTGAGCGGGGACCCCTGCCCGTCCCCTGCATCACCCCCTTCCCAGCCTAGCCCGCATCCCTGGGACCCTGCACGTATCTCCATTCCCACAGTGTCTCCAGCCCTGGGACCCTCCCCATGTACCCCAATGTCCCCAGCTGTGGGGCCCCACACCAACCCCACCAGCCTCCTCAGCTTTGGGAGTTCCCCACCCTGGGACTCCCCACCCCTACGCCACTCCCCACTGCCCTCGGCTCAGGGACCTCTCGTGCACCCCAGTCCCGGTGTCCCCCAGTCCCAGCGCCCCCAGCCTAGGCACCCCACTGTGGCTGAGCCCCAGCAGAGCCCAGCTTTGCCCCTCACCCCAAGTGCCCCCAGCCCAGGGATGCCCCCTTTCCAGGGACCCTGGCACAGTGCTCATGGCTGCTCTGCCCCGCAGGGCTGGGCGCTGTGCCCCACCACAGTACGAGTGCTGACAGCCACCGGCAACCCCAGGAAAGCCCACCCTGCACTGGGACCACCAGAGACCAGGGTGCACTGTGCGCTCACCGCCAGGACAGGACTCCTCGGCAGCTGCATGCTCTGTGGGGCTGAGCCAGGGCAGGATTGTGCCCCCGAGCCCCCCGGGGCAACTCATGGCTCAGCTGCTCCGGATGCTCTGTTCAGGCAATAAACCCGCTGCCCCCCTGCCCGCGTCCAGCAGTGTCCTGCCCCTGCCTGCCCGTGCAAAGACAGGTTACACGGGTGCCAGGGCCACATGCGCCCCAGGGCGGCACAGGGTGGCATGTGGCACCCGCAGGCTCCTGCCTCTCGCCGGGTGGGTGCTGAGTCCACCACAGCACCCGCTTGGCCCACACCTGCCCAAACGGGTTCCTGGGGCAAGGGGTTCTGGGGTCCCCAGGAGCCCACCGCACCCGCATGCTGCCAGTGCGCCTGTGCGTGCACGAGCATTTGTGCGTGTGCACAGGTCTGCCTGCACCTATGCATGTGGGTGTATATATATGCCTGTGCCTGTGTGTGTGTACGTGTGTGTGTGTGCATGCATGACTATGTATGTGCACAGGAAGTATACGTGTGTGCTTGTGTGTATGTGTGTTTCTGCATGTATGCACAGATGTGCGTATGTGGGTATGTGTATGTGTGCACACATGTGGATGTACACAGATGTGCGTGTATCCCTGTCTCTGCATGTGTATACGTGCGCGTGCCTGTATGTGCCATGTGTCTGTGTGTGCTGCGTACGCATGGAAGTGCAAGAGTACCTATGCACAGGTGTGCACACGTGCGTGTGCGCGCATGTGGGTCTGCCTGTGCACGTGTGCCCCTGCAGGCAGGTGTGTGCATGCGTGCGTACCTGTGTGTGTGCGTGTGCACGGGTCTGCCTGCCCCTATACGCGTGGGTGTATGCCTGCGCCTCTGTGTGCGTGTCCGTGCCTCTGCACGTGTATGACCACACCTATGCACATGTCCATGTCTCTGTCCATACGCATGTCTGCGTGTCTGTCCATGCGCCCACACCGGCATGCATGTCCATATGTCCGTCTGTACAATCCCACACCGGTACTCATGTCCGTGTGTCCGCCCATAGGTGCGCACCGGTACGTCTGTCCGCCCGCAGCGCTGCGCGACCTCCGTCCGGCAGGGGGCGCCGCCCGCCGCCCCCGCCCCGCCGGCCCGCGAGGGGTGCGGGTCCTGCCCGCTCGGTAGTGAGCGCCCGGAGGGTCGGGGCCGCCGCCGGCGGCGGGGAGCGCGGGAAGCGCGGGCGAGGAGGCCGCTGCGGAGGCCGCTGCGGAGCTGCCGCGGTGCTCGGGGCAGCGCTGCGGGCGGCAGCGAGCGGGCGGCGCCGCGGGGCGGGGCGGGGCGGGGGCGCTGCCAGGACCCGGGGCGGGGCGGGGCGGGGCGGTCCCCCCCGGTGCCGGTGCCCGCCGCGCCCGCCCGGTCCTGCCGCTGCCGCCGCCATCATGCGCAGCCGGAGCAACTCGGGCGTGCGGCTGGACGGCTACGGGCGCCTGGTGCAGCAGACCATCCTCCGGCACCAGGTGCGGGGCCTGCCCGGGGAGCGGGAGGGAACCGCCTCACCGCGGGCCCCGGGGCGCCGTTGCGCCCCGCCAGCCCCTGGGCCTGGGGAGCCGCCGCCTGACCCTGCAGGCCGGGTTCAGGCGGGGTTAACTGGGAAGGGGGCCGCGGCCCCTCGGTGTGTCCCCTCCGCAGGACGCGGTGACGGGCCTGCTCCCCGCCAGCGCCGACCACCGGGATGCCTGGGTGCGGGACAACGTCTACAGCATCCTGGCCGTCTGGGGGCTGGGCCTGGCCTACCGCAAGAACGCCGACCGCGACGAGGACAAGGCCAAGGCCTACGAGCTGGAGCAGGTAGGAGGGAGCCGGCGGGAGGGAAGGCCCGTGCCGGCCATCCCAGTCTGGCCAGTGGTACTGGGGAGGCGGCTGTCGCCTCCCGGCTGGTTTGCTTTTGGCACGGCCCAGCTCTGGGGCCGAAAGGCCACAGGGGAGGCTGTGCGGTGAGAACGGGGATGGGGCTGTCCCCAGGCGCGGGGGGCAATAGGAAGGGATGCCAGAGCCTGCTCTTCCCAGAGCACGCTGGAGCCCAGCCGAGGGTCCAGCCCTCTGGCTCTGTGGTGATCTGGGGACGCAGCCCTTCTCCCCGGGGCTGGGGAGCTGCGTCCTGCAGCTGTGCCCTCCCTCCCCCTGCACAGCACAGTAGCTCGGCCTTGCTGACAGGCCAAGAAATCTTGCTTCCCTCTGCTATTGCCTAGGGAGCAGGGGCCATGGAAATGTGAGCAGGGGCTCCGGTTACAGACGCCGGAGCCCTGCAAAGGTCAGCGGCCAGCTGATCCTGAGTCAGGGCTTCTCCTGGCTGCATGGGGATTAACGAGGCTGTTTTCCTTCTTCCTGCAGAGTGTGGTGAAGCTGATGCGGGGGCTGCTCCAGTGCATGATGAGACAGGTAGGGGCTGGGGAGCGCCTCTGAGCGTCAAGTGGTCTCCTCAAAGCCCAGCTCTGCCACAAAGACTGTTGGTCCTAGCTGTGTTGGCTCTCCCCAGCCTTCCCTGACAAGCAGAGGGAAGGCCCCCTTCCCGCAAGTCTTGAAATAAGCTCTGACTTGGCATCTGTCCCTGGTGTGATGGAAGTCCCCGTGCTGCAGGCTGGTGGCCAGTGGAGCCTTTGCCAGCTGCTCCCTCTCTTGTGGCCTGGTTGGTGCTGGGACTTTGCAGCTTTTCTCCCTGAGGGCATTTGGGGTGGCCCTTTTCTCTCTACACAGTGCAACTGTGGCTGTGGGCCCTCCACAGCTGCAGCCCTGTGCTAGGGTGGCACGTGAGCCTGCATTCACTGCCTTGGCTCGTGGAGGGGCTCAGCCTGGGGGCCGTAGGATTTCTGCCCTGCCAGGCGTGGCTCCACATGCTGGGCTGACAGCATAGGGCAGCCCTTGGCTCTGGGGCTGCCAGACCTCTCTGGAGACAGAGTTTGATGAACCCTTGCATCTCCTTGCCCTTCTCAAGGTGGACAAGGTGGAGGCGTTCAAGTACAGCCAGAGCACCAAGGACTGCCTGCATGCCAAGTACAACACCCACACCTGTGCCACTGTGGTGGGGGACCATGAGTGGGGTCACCTACAGATGGATGCCACCTCCCTCTACCTGCTCATGCTGGCGCAAATGACGGCCTCAGGTGATGCTCTTGGCGGATGCCATTTCTGCTTTGACCATGCTGATCTCCAGGGCTCTCCACGTTCTCAGTTTGGGTGCAGCTTCCTGGGTGCCAGGCTGCTGCAACAGCTTCCCAACCTCACCGTTTTCTTACGCCCACAGCACCTGAGGTAGATTTGGGCCCCTTGATCTCTGTCTCTCTAAGAGCCCCTGTTTACCTGAAGCCCCAGAGCTGCCATAGTGGGGACAGGAGCCAGCCAGGATGTGGCTCCTGCAGGGCAGGCGTGCAGTGAGGAGGAGGGGTCTGGCTTGGATTACTGCAGCCCCTTCCTGGGGATGCCTGTGGGCTTGGGGTGACTAATCTGAATTCCTCCCCCTCCTTCAGGCCTCCACATAATTCACAGCCTGGATGAAGTTAACTTTATCCAGAACCTTGTGTTCTACATTGAAGCAGCCTACAAAACCGCGGTGGGTAGCTCGTGCTGGGGAAGGGGAGCGTGCCCCGGGGGTGCATGTGGTGGGCTGGTGTCTAGGGGCTGCTGTGAGTCCCTTCAGAGCTCTGGTGGGCAGAGTCCCACAGCGCCTGCTGGGAGCACCACCGATGGGTGGGATTTGAAAGCTTTCTGGGTGTGCTGTGAACCAATGCCTGCTCCAATGTGCTGCTGCCTCTGCACAGGACTTCGGGATATGGGAGCGTGGGGACAAGACGAACCAGGGCATCACCGAGTTGAATGCTAGCTCTGTCGGCATGGCCAAGGTGAGCCGGGGAGAGGTGCTGGGCGGGTGCCAGGGAGCACCGGTGGTCCTGTGCTGCCTTTTTACAGGGAAGGCTGGGCTTGTTGAACTATTGAGGCTCAATGCCCCATGCAGTGATAGGTTCCTGGGGAGGAAGACCTTTCTTCTTGTGTGCTGGGATAAAACCGTGCCCCTCTTGCCGGAGTTTTGCCTGAACTGGGAGTGAGAAATTAATTGGGGAGTGTGGCAGAAATGTCTAGGGCACTGTTGGTGTCTGGCTACCTGTGGCTTTGAAGATGTGTTCACATTCTGACCAGGGGTGCTCTGCAGCCCCAGCAGGGTTTAAATTTGTTTAAATTCGGGCAGTGCATTACACAGAGGGGCTGGCACAGGGTGAGAGCTCTTACAGATGAGCAGCGTGACGGAGGACTCACTGCTTTGGGTCTCGCCCTGCTTGCAGGCTGCCCTGGAGGCACTGGATGAGCTGGATCTCTTTGGAGCAAAGGGAGGCCCGCAGTCAGTGATACGGGTGCTGTCGGACGAGGTGCAGCACTGCCAGGTGAGACCTGCATGGGCTTTACACCATTGCAGCATGAACTGTGATCTGCTGGGGTTGCGGTGTGAACGATGCCTGGCCTGGCAACCTAACCACCCCTCCTTCCCGTTCACCCAGTCCATCCTCCACTCGATGCTGCCCAGGGCCTCCACATCCAAGGAGGTGGATGCCAGCGTCCTCTCTGTCATCTCCTACCCAGCGTTTGCTGTGGAGGACAGCGAGCTGGTGGAAATCACCAAGCAAGAGATCATCACGAAGCTGCAGGTGAGCGGCTCTGCCCTTGTCTCACCCTTTCTGGGAGACAGCTACAGTCCAAACTGTTGTAGCCCTTTTCTCCCCAAAAACATGCTCGGGGAGGGGGTACTGGGGCATGTCCTCTCCCAGTCTCCGTGACCTGTGGCAGGGGTGTGCAAAGAAACAGTCCTGTGTGCTGTGGCCCTAGGCTGTGATCGTGATGCCTGAGCACTAGATGAGCAAGTGAGGGGGTGTTGGCTGGAGGAGACCCCCCCCCATGCTGCTGCATTGAAGGTACAAGGTGTCTTGCGCTGTGCCTCCTGCTCAGCACCTCTTTCCTTCCCTTCCAGGGGCGCTATGGCTGCTGCCGTTTCCTCCGGGATGGATACAGGACCCCCAAAGAGGTAACTCCCCAGCCCTGCCACCTGCCAGAACTTGAGTGCCAAGCAGCAGCTGCCCTGGATTGCGTTTGCAGCCCTGCCAGGTGCAGTGCAAAGGCCGTGGTGGGGAGCACTGGGAAGATGAGAGCCCTGAGTAGCCCCAGGCAGTGTCATGGGTTTGGGCAAGGCTTCCCAAAATACCAGAGCCCATTGCAGAGGTGGTACATCCCACTCACACCCATAGCAGATGGGCAGAGCCTGGCGCTGCCTGCATCTTGGGACCTGGTGGTGTTGTGTATCTCTTAGGCTGGGGGACGATGGGACTACTGCCCTGTGTAGGAGCCCTGCTGAGGTGGGCTCTTTCCCCAGCTCTCCCAGGGCTGCACAAGCACTGAGCAAGGTCTGGAGGCCTGTGGAGGTGACCATGCAGTGCTCCTTCCTGACAGCCTTGGCTCTGCGGCGGCACTGGAGGTCACAAAGCTGCTTCTGCCTTTCCGGGACAGCAGGCAGCTTGTGTACTGCCACACTTGGCTCCCAGCAGAGCGAGCGGAGACTTTCTTCTGCTGCTCTGGGGACGGAAAACAGGAAAATTTTATAAGCAACAGTCGCATTTGATAACCACAGAACCAGGAAATGGTACTTCGAGGCTCTTAAATCATCACTGGCTATTGGGCCCATAACCTGGTGGGGCTCCTTTGGGTATGAGTGCCTCTAAATGCTTCTCTTCTGCTGTGCCTCTTCAGACCTGACCATAATAGGCAGCGTGTGTGGCTGCGTCTCTCTAGAGCCAGAGAAGAGCAGCAGCGTCTCCAGTCTGACTTTCCCAGTGCTCACGAGCTTTGCCTGCGTGCAAAGCCGCAGATTACTTCTGGGGATCTGCAAGGCATGGGAAGGGCAGCATTGCCTGCAGAGGCACTGCAGCTGGCTGGAGTCAAATGGGAGTTTGCGAGCTTGTGGCCAGTGTGCAGGTGCTATAGAAAACATTGCTCCCTCTGTCCCTGCTGTCCTCTCTGCCTGACAGTCTGCTAAGGCTAGCTTCTCACTGCTCTGTAGCAGAGTTAAAGCAGTTAGCAGGGAGGGTCAAGCATCAGTCCCTTGGGGCACTACCCCACGCACATCTGGGGTGGGAGGATTTGGTGAAGGCAGCTCTCCTCCCTGACCACTTCCCTCGTGTCAGGCTCACAGCCACACCAAATGGCAGGAGGGACCCTGCTCTCTGGCCCTGCGTGACCAGCCCAAGCCCTTGCATGCGATTGGGCCAGCCTGGTGATGCTGGAGGAGGCAGGCGCTGAGGGGCTGGGGCAGAGCAGGCAAGGCGAAGGGGACGCAGGCGTCCCCAGTGCAGTGAGGGGGATGTCGTGCTGTTGTACAAGGCTCTGGGGTGCTCTCCTGGGGACTGGGTAGGCTCCCTTTGCTCAGGAAGGGTGAGTCCGTTCAGCATCAGTGCAGGGAGCTTGGGAGGGGTTGTCTGGTGGAAAGGACACAGCCTGGGGGTGAAACTGCTTTTCGGCTCTGTCTCAGCCATCATCCACAGAGGAGGACTGGGAGGGCATTTGAGGCTGGGGTCTCAGGGGGAGTAGGAGCCCTGTCAGTTTGAGGGGACCCTGCTACCCACCACCTGCCTCGCTGTCACGCCCTCCCTGCAGGACCCCAACCGCCTCTACTACGAACCTGCTGAGCTGAAGCTGTTTGAGAACATCGAGTGTGAGTGGCCTCTCTTCTGGGCATACTTGATCATTGATGGGATTTTCAGTGGAAACATGGAGCAGGTAAGGGAGGCAGGACCTGCTGGGCCGGTGGAAAGAAGTCCCTGGCAAGGGAGATGTGTGGGGGAGGGATGCAGGGAGCCATGACTGGGGACAGATCCCTTCTCCTCTCTCCTCAGGTGCAGGAGTACCGGGAAGCCCTCGAGGGGGTTCTCATCAAGGGGAAGAATGGGGTGCACCTGATGCCAGAGCTGTACAGTGTCCCATTGGATAAGGTGAGTGGTCCTGAGCTACAGTGGGAGTAAGAATGTCTCATTACCAGATAATTAGGTTTTAACTGCTTATTAACCCAAATTGTTAGTAAAGCAGCACATGTAGTGCATGGAAACCCCACGTATAAACAGTGTGGCTTGGAGCTGTTATAAAACCATGTTGGATAAATAAACTGCTTTTTTTCCCCAAAGCATTTCTTGCCCCCATATACAAGGGTGCTTTGCTGACAGTCTGTTGGCCTGGAGTCAGAGTCCTGTGAGAGCTCAGGACACGCAGACCTGGGCTGAGGAGGTTGTGCTGAGCTCCCGTTCAGTGGTGAGGGTTTTTGGGTGGGCCTGGGCTGAGAGCAACAGCCTCCTGGTGCCCAGGTGGTACAGGAGAGATGCTCTCCCTGCCACCATCCAAGAGCATTACCCCGGTGCTCCTGGAGCATATCAGTTGTTCCCGTGGGATGGCCCGCGTTGGGAACCCAAACGCGGTCTGAGCAGCTGATCTGTTGCCTGACGCGGGTGCCTGGGGCAGTCATGAGAAGAGGGGAGGAATGTAGCCAGGATGTTCGCTATGTGGCAAATGCTTTTCGTAGGCTCTAGTTTTAAGCCTTAAACTGCTGGACTTCAAAATGCAATGATGATGCTTCCTTCAGCATCCTGTGTCTGTGGATCTCTCTCTGACCTCCTGGCTTGTCTTCCAGGTGGATGAGGAGTACAGGAACCCCCACACTGTGGACAGGATACCCATGGGCAAGCTGCCGCTCATGTGGGGGCAGTCCCTCTACATCCTGGGCTGCCTGATGGCTGAGGTACGGTCACCCCTGGTGATGGGGAGGGCTGTGGGGCCAGACTCTGAGCTCTGAAAGGGCAAATGCTGTCACCCTGAGCCACCTACCATGGGGAAAGTTGTCACCTCCATCCTCCAGGACCTCTTAAAGGTGGGTTGTCCATAGGCATCACCCGTTCTACCCTGCCCATGAAATGTTCATCTCCTCATACCTCTTTTTCCTCAGGGGTTTCTGGCTCCTGGTGAAATAGATCCCCTCAACCGCCGGTTTGCGACTGTCCCCAAGCCCGATGTGGTGGTCCAAGGTGAGCGAAAGGGACCGGTCCCAAACCCCTGTGCCTGGCAGACCTGAGGACTCTGCCTGCGTGGAATTCACGGGGGTGGCTCTGGGGTGGCTCTGCTTGCTGGGTGGCTGCCAGTGCAGCCAGATCTCAGCCCTGGCAAGGTGGGTATAAGATGGTGTGCAAGTCCTTCCACTCCACCCTGTGTTGCCCCAGGGAAATATCACCTGCTACAGCCTCCTCTGCAGAGAGGTTGAAAACTGTCCTGTTCTCCTGCCGCTGAGCAGGGAAGGCTCGGGTGTAGAGAGTGTTAGGAAGAGCAAGGCAGAGCTCTGCACTGGGAACTGGTTCCCAAAGGGACCCCAGACAGCTGCCTCTACGTAATGTGCCACCTTGTATATGTGCACACAGGCCGGGGACAGTGCTAACACACCCTTGCGCCCCTGCCGCACTGAGCCTGTCCTCCTCCCTCCGCAGTGTGCATCCTGGCAGAGACGGAGGGGATCAAGGCCATCCTGAGGAAGGAGGACATCGACGTGGAGACTGTGGCAGATGTCTACCCCATCAGAGTGCAGCCTGCTCGCATCCTCAGCCACATCTACGCCCGGCTGGGTGAGCTGGGCTCCCTGCTCAGGCAGCAAAGCGGGTGCAGAAGGGTCTGTCCCATCATCGCCTGGCACTCCTGCTCATAGATGCTGATGTCCTGCCCTGCTGCTCTCTGCCTGGCTGATGAGGGCTCTGCCACCCATTCCTGGGCCTGGTAAAGCTACTCCTGCCCAAGGGGAACTGGGGTGGCAGGCAGTGCTCTACAGGGTGATTCTGAAAGGGATAAAGCTTTGGCACTGCAGTTTCACAGTCGCCCTAGGCACAGGCAGAGGCTCTGATCCACATAGGATGGACTTTGTGTGGGCAGGAGCCAGCTTTTGTTCCTGTACCCAGATCTCAATGGGGGAGGCAAGCCAGACCCCAGAGAAGGGTCCCCTGCCAGTCCCTGGCTGAGAGAGCTTGTATCTCAGGCGGGACGGCTGTTGTTGAGGGGTTGGCAGCGCTGAGTGTGAGGGGAGAGTGCACTCCAGAGTTCTGCACACTCATTCCCTGACACTGCAACCCCCTGGGCATGGGGCTTGTGCAGGAGCTGGAGACCCAGCCTGGGCCAAAGCAGAAACCCGATCCACCACAGGCTGCTCACACTGGCTAATTTAAGCCACCAAAAGGCCAAGTGTGACATGGGCAAAGGGGGCAGGGGAGCAGCCTGGCAGCTGCCAGGGCTGATGTGACCAAGGGGCGATGCTGCTGCTGCACCGTCCTGGGCTCTGGGAGTAATCCAGGAGCAATGGGAACGCTGATAGAGCTGTCAGCTTTGGGAGGCCAGCCCTGTGCAGAGGGGAACCCCTGGCCCTGCCCCATCTTCTGACATCCCCAAAGACCTGGATGTATGTGTGTGGCATGTTGCGGAGGTCAGGATGGGCTGTATGTTCCTGTTTCAGCAAGAGTCCCTGGGGAGGGCCTGGGTGTCTCTAGCCCCCTAGGCAGGGCTGCGGGACAGAGTATCACTGTCCGTTAGAGCTGTGCCAGCTTGACACAGGGTCCTGGGGTACCCCAGCCACAAACCAGCCTTTTCCTGCTGGCTGGTAGCACAGGAGCCTGTCTCTGCTGCTGCATCCCCTTTTGTGAGGAGGCTTGCATTAGAACCTCCTCCTCCTACCCCACTAGGCCGCAACAAGCAGATGTGCCTGACGGGACGGCCGTACCGGCACATGGGCGTCCTTGGGACCTCTAAGCTCTACAACATCAGGAAGAACATCTTTACCTTTACCCCGCAGGTGGGTGGCATTGCATTGTCTCATTCCCAGCTGTCATGCAATCTGGAACTGGGCAGGAGGTTTCTCCACTGGCTGAGCACTTGAGTTATTCTCAGGGGTGGCCCAACACCCTCTGAACAGCCTGGGAGGGTGGAGCAGCCCCAGCTCTGTGGCATGAAGTAACAGAGTTGGTGGTCCTGGCTGTGTGCGTGCTGGGAGGAGATGGTTTCAGCCTTCTAATGATCCGTGTTGGGTGAAAATCTCTTTGCTCGCCCTGACAAGGACACCAGGAGGAGGCTGATGGCAGGACGGGGATCCCCCTGTCCAGCATGGTGTGGGGACGAGAAGGGTTGCAAGCCTGGTGCTGTGGGAAGTGCGTATTTGCTTTGGATAGGCACAGCATGGACCAGATGTGTGGGGCCTGGGTGATGCTGCTGCTGAGCTGTAGTGTTATCGCCTTGTAGTTGTTGGTGACCAGTAGCTGCCCTGGGGGTTGAGGGTTCCTTGCTAGACTGTACTGGCACATATGAGGTAAGGTGGGATGAGCTGTCGGTGCAAAGGAGCATCTCCCCTGCATGCACTGTGTGGCTGGCCTGGCTGAGTGCCTGTGGGCAGATGTGGGTGGCACCAGAGGGACCTGGCGGCTACGGGAAGGGCCGCTCACATCTTCTGCTCTCCTCACAGTTCATAGACCAGCAGCAGTTCTACTTGGCTCTCGACAACAAGATGATTGTGGAGATGCTGAGGACGGACCTCTCATACCTCTGCAGCCGTTGGAGGATGACTGGGCAGCCAACCATCACTTTCCCCATCTCCCACACCATGCTCGGTATGGATCCTCCAGCCTCACAAGGCATTTAGCTAGAGCAGCCCTGGGAAGCAGCCTCTACAGGAGGAAGGGGGAGGGCAGATGTGGGACCGTCTCAGTAACGGGGACGTGGTGGGGCTGGAACAACCAGTAGCGTCCTGTAAAGAGCTTACCGCTCAGGGGAGCCACACTGAGTTGGCAGCTGTCCTGGCAGCTAGTGTGGCTGCCTGCCAAGCATGAGTGCCTGCAGCTCAAGGGATGTTTGCTGGCATGGAGGTATTCAGTCTCTGGGCAGCTAGGCTTGTTGAGAGGCCTTTTGGGAGCAAGACTTAAAAAATAATCCTCCTGTAAAAGTGTTCTTGGGGCTCTTCCTGCATCTTAACTCTTCACTCAACTCTTCGCTGCTAAAGGCTTTCCTAGACGATAGGGAGGGGAAAAGAGCAAACCAGAAGGAGCAGAGAACTGTGCAGTGGTGCAGAGCAAAACTGGCTTCTCTGAAGCAGCTCACAGCTTCCCCATGAGCCTGGTGCAGGGAAGGGACTCTGTTTTGCTTTCAGGCCTTTTTGGCTCTCCTTATGTACTTGAAATCCCCTTAATGTCTTGAGCATGCCCTTTGCTGTGGTGTCTTCTGCTCCCGACAGCAGCACCCCCTCCGCTGCCTCATGTGAAAGCCAGGGACAGAGCAGGGGGCTGTTTGGGTGCTGCTGTCTGTTACTGTCGGCTTCAGCCCAAGGTGAAGTCTCAGGAGCCTGGAGTGCGTCTTGGCCTGGCTTTGCTGGAATCCAGCCTGGACAGTCCTGAATTTCTCTTTCTGGGTGGTGCTTTTGGTGCCACAGCCTGTCTGTACACCCCAAAGCAAGGGTCTGGCCGATGCCGTGGCGTGTTGCGTGTCTGAATGCCTGTTTGAGCAGGAGAGCCTGACTGTGTCTCTGTCCCCAACAGATGAAACCGGCAGCAGCGTGCACCCCACGGTGCTGGCAACACTGCGGAAGCTGCAGGACGGGTATTTCGGTGGCGCAAGGTGAGCACAGCTTCCTGGGGTGCAGGAGCGGAGAGGGCTGGTGGCCTCCGAGAGCCTGGCTATGAGGGTACCTGCTGGGTCTGAGCATCAGCTGCTGGGGAACAAGCTGTGGAGGATACATTGGGGTGTGCTAGGCTGTAAGTGCACCTGGGGCTACAATCCCAACAGAGGAGATGCAAGGGAGGACATGCCATTAAACCCATGGCTGCAGGATCCCTCTAATAGCTTTTGGACAGGCCTTCCATGCCCACCTGTGACTGGAGGAGTTGCAGGCAGCTAAAGCAAGCACTGGGGCGTGTGTACTCTCCTGGGCGAGTGCGTCTCTCCCTGCCAAAGGGCCTGCCCTGGATCCAGGAGGCAAAGCCAAGGGTATTGCCTCTCCCTTCCTCTCTGTGTGACCTCCCCTCCTCTCGCCCAGGATCCAGACGGGTAAGTTGTCGGAGTTCCTGACAACGTCATGCCGAACGCACCTCAGCTTTATGGACCCTGGGCCAGAGGGTAAGGTCTTTGCCAAGAGTTACAAGTTCAGCATTGACAGCTTTGAGGAGCTAGACGCCGAGGAGTGGCTGCATGGCTTGCAGATAGCAGAGGATGGTAAGGGGGAACAGGCCAGTCGCTGCTGTGGCGTGCCAAATATCAAACTCACCCATAAACCCATAACACCCAACCTGCGTGCCAGTGTCCGACACTGTGTTCTTCATACACTTGGGTTCTCACCATGTTTCTGTTCCCATCTGACCCTCCATCAATTAACCTTGCCTGAGTGACACTCATGGTGACACCAGTGGGGTGGGACTGGGTGAACTGATGCAGCTGTTGTAGCCCACTCACCAGAGGGGTTTCCCAGCCAGACGGGGCTGAGGCTGGTGGACGTGGCCATGGAGAGCACAGAGGATGCTCTGGAACGAGCTGCTCCAACCTTTGTAGGTTGTTGCGAGGGGAAGAGATGAAGGCTCAGCAACCTGCCTCTGCTCGGGAGATTTGGCTGAGGATCTTTGGTGAACAAGTGACGGTGCAGAAAGTGATGGTACAGTGCCTGAGATGGTGGGGAAGAGCCACCATGTCCCCAAGCGATCTCTGAGTGTTGTTTCCCCGAAGCCTTTGACCCTCCCTGGGCAGAGTGCTCCATGGGGTGCCAAACTGAGGCCTTGCTGCTGTGGATAGGGTGCCTGAGAGGGCCTTGGCCCATGGCAGCATGATGGACCCACCTTGTCCTGAGACCATGGTGGGGTGCAAGTTTTACTGCTCCCCTTGCAAGAAGGCCTTGGGTACGTCCTCCGCCTGCGTGATCTAGTGTTGGTCATCTTCCCAGCCTTCCCATCAGTCTGCTCTGCCTCTGCTGCTCCTGTAGCCAATGTTTGCACTGCTGTGACTCTGAATACTTACTTCTCTTGCCCTCCTCTCGCTTTGCCTGCAGTCTGCAGGCTGCACCCGGGCTTCTCCAAGGTGTCTGCTTCCCCCCAGCCCCAATGGGAGACAGGGCCTGCCTGGCCTCTCTCCAGCAGCTAGAAGATGCTTAATTTTAAGTTCTTCCTATGGTCAGATGCTGCAGGCAGGCAGGATGATGTTCTCAGGCCTGATGTCTGGGGGACTCCTCCAGCCGAGCCTTCAGCTGCTGGCATGAGGCATCCCCATCAGATGTGGAAAGGGGATGCTGTGCTGTCGGCCTCGGATGCAGTCTGCAGCTCACCTCCTGGGGCAGCTTGTCTGCCAGCTGGAGAGCAGCAAGGCTTTGCCCTGGCCCACTGGCTGGAAGGGCATCGACAGCTCTGTGTTGTATTGCATTGCCTTGGCATGGGGCATCCCCCTCACTGCTGGGCAGTGCTGTTATCTCCTGTTATCTCTCCTCCATGCCACAGTTAGCGAGTTGTGGCTCTGGCACTCCTGATGTGGTGTTGGGAGCAATGGGAGCTGCCGGAGGCTGGGCAAAGAGCAAGGCAGGAGCTCTAACTCCTCCTCTAACTCCTAATTAGAAATAACTAGAATTAGAAATTTCTAATTAGAAATAACTGTTGCAAAACCCACCCTGCCTTGCTACCGTGCTGGAGTCCTGCTTGGATGAGGCCCTTGCTGTGCTGGGGTGCTCCTAAGTGGTCTCTGCTTGGACAGGCTGCCCCTGGCTGTGCCTCCCCTTCTTCCCCAGAGGGACAGAGCGCGAGGGTTTCACCGTGGGGTTTGAGCAGACTCTGCTGTCCTTGCACAGGTTTGGACCAGACACACGCTGCATCCAGGTCGGACTCAGAGGGAGTCCTAGTTTGGCCCCAGCTGGCAGCCAGTGTCCCAGGCAGCAGAGTAGTGCAGGAACAGGGGTGCCACGGCTGCTGTGCTTTGTGAGCCTGGCTGCTGGCACTCTCCATCTGTCCATCTGGCTGCCGGCACTAGCCCCACGTTATCACTTTGTGCAGCCAGCAAAGCTTCGCCCTCGCTGAGGCACAGCTGGGGAGCTCTCTGGGGTCTGGAGGTGCCCCGGCGCAAAGCGGCTGACACCCCCCCCCCCTTCTGCCTCCCCTTCTAGCGGACACGTACGATGAGGTTGCTCAGTACTTGGACCACCTGCTGCAGCGCACGGTTCCCCAGTCGAACCTCCCTCCCACCGCCCAGCGGGGAGGGCTGAGCCGCTTCCGGGCTGCTGTCCACACCACCCGCGACCTCATGTCCCTGGCATCCAAGGCCAAGGACCTTCATGTCCAGAGTGAGTAACTCCAGCACCCTCAGCACCTTTGCTCAAGCCCAGGGGTGAGGCTCAGGTGGTTCGGGAGCTTTCCCAGCTGTGTGATGCTGGGGGCCCCAGGGGAGTGTGCCGTGGGCTGCAGACCAACCCAGGCTTTGCCTGGGCAAAGACACATTACGTCCATTGTGTTAGTCCTGGCCATGGAGTATCTTGGAGTTGGTGTCTGTGCAGTCCTCATGGAAACTGCTGAACAATAAGTGATGGCAGCTCCCCGTGACTTTCCTCTAACTGGGTGGGCAGGGGCTGCTTCTCCCACATCCAACTTCTCTGTAGGGGCTGCTGGGGGAGCAGAGTGTCAGATGTTGGGTGGTTTGGGGCACAGCAGTGGTGGTTGGGGTTGAAAAGTGTCTGCACCAACCTTGGCTTTCTTTTAGATGTTGGGCTGTATGTCCCCAGCAAGATCTTCCAGGCATCCCAGCAGTCGGTCAAGCTGCTGAGTTCACCCCACCAGCATGAAGTGGATGGCAAGGTGAGCCCTGTCCCTCCCAGGCTGGCCGAGCATCCTTTCAGCTGGAGCCATGGTTGCGGGGCTGCACGGGGAAGGCTTGGTGTTCGGTGAGGGTGAATATCCATGGGAGAATGGCCTTGGATCCGTAACCAGACCGCACTTGGTGCAGGGTGCTGGTGGTGGTAACCAGGAGCATGGGTCTTCCTTCCCCCAGAGCCACGCACTCCACGCAGAGATGAACCTGCCCCGTGATGAGGATGGCAACGTGGACTGCAAGGCACTGGTGGACCAGCTGCGCATCTGCCCCACGCTGCAGGAGCAAGCGGACATCCTCTACATGCTCCACATACTCAAGTACGATGGGCTCCAAGTCCTGCTGGCTCACTGAGCAGAGAGAGACGGCGCAGCCGTGCGTGCATCCCAACCCGCAAAGCCTGGGAGCTGCCAGGGAACTGCTGCAGGGCAAATTGCTGGCTATAACCCAGCATCTCCTTTGCTGCAGGGGGCCCGAGTGGCACACGGGGCTTGATAGTGAGCCTGGCCCCACTGTCAAGGAGCTTCTCACTGAGCTGTACGTGCGGGTGGGGAACACACGCCAGTGGGCCCTGATCCGCTACATCTCTGGCATCCTCAAGAAGAAGGTGGAAGCTCTGGACGAGGTAACAACGATGCAGCCGGCCTCTAGCAGGCTGAGGTCCGTGGGGGAGGAGGCAGCAGAGTGGGCCAGCTAACTGTGGCTGCATCAGCTTTGTCTCCCTCTGCCTTGTGCTGAGGCCGCAAACCCTGAGCTGTTGGTGACGCCCGGGGTGACCATTTCTGTCTCCAGGCCTGCACTGCCCTCCTGTCTCACCAGAAGCACTTGACGGTGGGGCTGCCCCCGGAGCCACGCGAGAAGACTATCTCTGCGTGAGTGTGGCACCTCTCCTTCCCAACGCGTGCTGGGCTGGGGCTGGATGTGAGCCCGCTGCTCTGGAGTCCGTGGGCAGGCGCGGCTCTGGGTGGCTGTCCCCAGCTGGTTTCTCTCTTCTCTGTGCTGTACAGACCAGGAGGGATGCAGGGCTTGCTCTGCTGCCTCTCACCTGCTCTGCAATTCATTCCCTCCCCAGCCCAATCCCCTATGAGGAGCTTGTTCGCCTCATTGATGAAGCCAGCGAGAAGAACCTCAGTGTGTCCATCCTCACCCAGGTGAGGGGCTGGGGCGGCAGGGGACCCCACAGCTGGGTGTCTGCCCTGGCAAGCAGCAGTGGGGTGATCTGCCTCTTCCCCTCCAGGAGATCATGGTGTACTTGGCCATGTACATACGTACACAGCCCGCACTCTTCGCTGAGATGTTCCGCATCCGCATAGGGCTCATCATCCAGGTGATGGCAACGGAGCTGGCGCACTCCCTGCGCTGCTCAGGTACGTGCAGTGGGGACGGCACCCTGGCTGGGGTGGGTGCTGAGGTGCTTGGGGCCCTGTCAGCCAGGAAGGAGAAGTGCTGTTAAAAATGGGCAGCTCAGCGCCAGGACAAGACCCTGCATGAAAGTGCTGGGGTCTGCAGCTGGGACTGTTCTCGGGCAGCACAGGCGGGTGATTTCACTGTGGTCTCTATTCAGGCATGCGTTGGGCTGGCATGGGGAAGAGGCCCTGTTGTAGGCAACAGCTGGAGTTAGTGCACGTCCTTGGAGAATGAGCTCCTGTACCAGTGCTTCCCCTGCTAACAGAATGGGGTGCAGGGTAGAAATGTCCTAGGAGGGCTGTGATATGGGGTACAACATCCCAATTATGTTCTCCCCAGCTGGAGAAGCCACCGAGAACCTGATGAATCTCAGCCCGTCAGACATGAAGAGCCTCCTCTACCACATCCTCTCTGGCAAGGAGTTTGGGGTAGAAAGGAGCGGTGAGTCTCTCAGCAGGGTTGTGAGACTGTCTCTGGGCAAAGCTGGGTCCTGGTGTGGAGCATGGCCAGCTCCAGGTGTTCCCACCTGTGGGGGACGTCCCTGTCCTCCTGCATGTTCAACACAGCTGCTTCTGCACTGCAGTGGTCCAGCGAGAAGCCGTACTCTTCAGCAGGGTGGTGCTGAGCCAATTTCCAGGGATTGAGCCTGAGTCCTGTGGCCTCTGGGGCTTTGCTTAGTTCAACACTTGGCCCAGTCAGGCCTGAATTGAAGCAGTTCAGTGCTGTGCTCATGGATCTCTGGTGCTGGTTGGGACAGAGGGCAAGGGTGTGCAGAGGTACCAGTGCCTGAGCAGCAATGATGGTCGTCCATGCCCTGAGCCATGGTACCCACTCTAGACTTCTCTTCCCCTCCAGTGCGATCAGTCGACTCGTCACTCACCACCGCTATCTCCATCTGTGAGGTGGGGGCTGTTGGGGCCACCAAGCCTGAGCGTGCCGGCATCGTCAAGCTGAAAAGTGAGATCAAACAGGTGAGGGCAGGTGGTGCAGGCTGCTCCTGCCAGGTTTTGTGGATGACAAGCAGCTACAGGACAGGCAGGATTGGTGGGAGAGCAGGAGGGAAGCTCGCTCCTGGGCTTCAGAGAGCTTACAGCTACTTCCAGGAGCTCCTTTTGGCTCCAGTCCTGCCGTGGGGGAAGAATAGGGTAAATCTGTTAGTGGGGGTGGGGGCTGCTCTGGCAGTGCAGTACAGGGGGAGCACAGGGGTGCTTGAGAAGGTGCAGGGGTGGGGAGGACCACGCGGTGTGCCAGGCGTGGCTGGTGTCTTGGTGAGCCTCTTCCAGCAGCAGAAACTTCATTTCCTTCTTCTCTTGCAGCAACTGGATAAACGTAGGCAGTCTCTGACTGGGAGTAAGGTGAAGCCACCCTGGTCCTCCTGCAGCCTCAGCTTTTATCCCTCACACCACACACCAGGGCAGCTTCCGAGAGTGCATGAGTTAATGAGCTTTCCTAAACAAATCCGCTGAGCAAGCTGCTGCAGCAATGAGCTGGCTTCCCCTCTCAGCAGGCTCAGGGTTGCTCTGTTCAGGACAGGGCAAGGAGGCTGGCTCCCTGGGAAGAGGTCGGCATGGCTTAACATGCTGTGGGGGCCCAGAGCTGGCACTGCCCCACAACCTTCGGGAAGCTCCCCTTTGAGTGGGACCAGACACATTTGGACTGGCAGGGAGGAAGGCTTCTCTAAGCCATGGGTGTATTGGCATTACAACCAGCTGGGAGCTGTGCTCCATAGCTGCTATGGCCGAACAGATCCCATTATACCCACAAAAACTTGCTGAGCAGGATGGCATGATGTTTCCAGTGCTGTGACCAGCAGTGGCCCTGCCAGGCAGTTCACTGGTGATCGCTAGATCCTGCCTGTAGCCTCCCTAGCTATTTCTTCTCTGGGGGAAGAGGCTCCTGCCCAGCTACAAATGACAAGGACCTCCTTCGGTGCCTGGTGTGTGTCCAGGAGTCGTGAACTCTAGGAAGGGTCCCGTCCTCAAAGAGACAGGACCTGTGGGGACCAGGCTGACGCAGCAGGTTTATGGCCAACCTGCTGCAGTGTGAAACCTGGCATCACAGAGGGACCATGTATGTGGCAAGGAGGGTCGTCCACAGGCAGTGACCTTGCTGCTGGCCCTCCAGTCTGCCTGAGACTAAATCCCTGCCTGTGCCAGCAGCCAACAGAGCAGTAGCAGCCCTGCTCCTGCGTTCTGGCCAGCATGAGCCCGCTGCTGCCACAGCACCGGCGTGTGGGGGCCCCGCAGCCGCTCCATGCCCTGGCACAGTCCTTCCCCTCTGATGCTAACATGAGATTTTCTGCAGCTTGCCTTTTGAAACTACCTCTCGGTCTCCAGCTAACTGCAGCCCCAGGGGTAACTGCCCCGTGACCTGAGCTTGGTCCGTGCTCCTGCTGCTCTGCTTGCTGTGATGGCTGCCCTGCTCCAGCACAGTCTGATTTTTGTCTCTCCCTTTCTCCTTCAGCCCCTCGGCTTGCAGTCCGGGGACACCGACCTGAAGTCCTCTCTGGTAACCTGCGTTTGTTGGCTGCACACATGGGGTCTGTCCTGTTCATGGCTGCAGAAGGGGGCTGTGCTCTGGGGGGTGCTGTAGGGAGCCGGGGCTGCAGGGTGGGCTTTGCTGGGGGCCGGGGGTGGTAGCTCTGCCCTGGGAACCAGGCTGGGTCAGCACAAGCTTTTGGGCAGCAGCGGGCTGCGTTCTTGTGGGGTATTTAACTTTGCAGCAGTCTTTTTGGTCCTTGTTTTGTCTGCCCAGTCCGCTGGGCACTCGGAGCTGCTGGGCAAGGGCTCCTTTTCAAGCATGCTGGAAGACCAGGGCAGTAAGGACAGCCGTCAGGGCCAGTGGCAGCGGAGACGGCGGCTGGATGGGGCCCTCAACCGTGTCCCTGTGGGCTTCTACCAGAAGGTCTGGAAGGTCCTGCAGAAGGTGAGCTGGACATCTGGCTGGCTCCCCTCCATGTTTGTGAGCCTGTGGTCCCAGGCGCTGGCCTTGCCAGGGGGACTTAAGCACCTGGGGCTGGTCCATGATGTTATGTAGATACATGCTTCATGGACAAGGCCTGCAGCTGGCCTTAGAAAGCTGGGGAAGAGCTGGAGCTGCCTTGTAGGCACGCAGGACCCACCTCATACTGTGCTGACCCTTGCAGAGGGGGGCCAGGTCTGCTCAGGTGCTTTACACATTTGCCAGGCAGGGGCAGGGCTGGAACTCATCCTCGGCATGCTAAGCCAGGGAGCAGAGCCCTGTGCTGTGTGCAGGGGGGCTTCAGCTGATGCTGAACTGATGGGAAAGGAATGATGCTGTGCAAAGAGTCAGGAGGTGGAACTGGGGTGTGTGGGCAGCAAGCACCAATGTTCAAGTGGGAGCGAATTGGTGGGCTGGGCCTACATGTCTTAGCACAGTGCTTCTCCAGGCCATAGCCGTAGTCTCTCCTTCTTGTTCTGCAGTGCCATGGCCTCTCCGTGGAGGGCTCTGTTCTCCCCTCTTCAACAACCAGAGAGGTAGGAGGTTATGTGAAGGGGGAACAGGGCAGGTGGGTTGGTGTTGGGTGCTGGGTTGCCCTGGGCGAGTACCCAGCATAGCTCAGGACTTGTGCTGGCGGTACGGTGCTCTAGGTGCATTTCTTTCTCCTTCCTTGCAGATGACCCCAGGGGAAATTAAGTTTGCAGTGCATGTGGAGTCGGTCCTCAACCGTGTGCCCCAGCCAGAGTACAGGCAGCTGCTGGTGGAGGCTATCTTAGTGCTCACCATGCTGGTGGACATGGAGGTGCACACCATCGGCGGCATCATAGCTGTAGAAAAGATCTTGCAGATGGCCAACGACCTCTTCTATGAGGAGCAGGTAGGGGCGAGGCCTCACGCAGGGGCCACAGCCTGCACCCAGGGCTGCTGGCTGTGTTCCCCACAGCTACACAGGGTTCACCCACCTGGAGGATCCTGCCTGTCCCCACTGTGTTGATGGGGCACAGCAAAGACGTAGTGTCCTCCTCCCGCTGCTCGCCATCGATGTGTCACACTGCGAGTGCAACGGAGGATGCTTGGGTGGAAGCTGGTGAGGGTGCTGCCCTTATTCCTAATGCTGCCTTTCTCATTCCCTGTCCAAAATCCAGAAAGCCCTGGGCGCTGACGACCACATGCTGGAAAGGGATCCCACGACGGGCATCTGCAGCCTGCTGTACGACAGCGCACCGAGCGGTCGGTTTGGCACCATGACCTACCTGTCCAAGTCAGCGGCCATGTACGTGTACGACTTCCTGCCCACCGATGGCTGCTCCATGCAGTAGCTCTCGCAGCTCCTCTCCCCGGGTTGCAGATGCCACAGGAGGGTTATTTCATACACCATTTAAAGATGGGCATTAGGCTAGTTTGCAGGCAACCTGCGTGGCCATCTCTCCTCCCAGTCCTGGCCTCTCGGTGGGTGAGTGGCTCTCCCGAGGAGCTCCGCAGGATGCACGCATGCTAAGCTGACCTGTGCCTGCGTGCAGCCTGGGAAGCAAGGGCTGGCAGGGAAAGGCTGAGCTTTGAAGGCTGCTTGTGTTAGAAGTGTCTGCCTGCACAGCTCCTCCTGGGCCATCACGCCCAGAGGGGCCTGGTTTGAGGGAGATGGAAAGGGCTGCCCTCACCAGGCGTGTGTGCTTGGCACTGCAGCATGCTCCCTGGCCAGCTCATGTTCTCCCTGCCTCCAGCAGATCTGAGGTTTTTTAACCTGTTCTGTGCTGCTTTTTATTCCAATTTGCAGGGTTTATACTAGTGTAGGCTGGAGCTCTTGCTCTTCCTGCTGCTCATGGAAAAGCTTTGTTAGAGGAATAGGGGATGCTGCCTGAGCCTCTCTCCCAGCACACCCAAAATCACAGCAGTCCAAGCCAGCCGCAGCTGTGTTGTGTGGAAGTAGGCAGCCCATCATGCCCCCCTCAGGGGTCCTGTGTGCAGAGCTGGGGAGGCTGTGGGAGCCAGGAGCATCCCAAGGCGGTAACAGATCCCTGTTACTTGCAAGCTGTGAGGACAGGGCTTCTGGCTGGCTTGGGGATGCCGGTGGCAGCCCCTCTGTGCCGTCTGCTCTGTCCCTGGCAGCGTTGCTAATGGCTAAGTCATGGGTTCCCGAGTTCATACATGTCCTGTGAAGCAGCTCTGAGCTGGCTGCTTGGCTTGGCATTAGCTGTGCCATCACAGATGTGCTCTTAATGCTCAGCTCTGGCCTCTGCCCCAGCTCCCACAGCCTTGCACTGGAGAGGGGTGGTGGCTTTAGGGTGGGTCCCAGCTCTGCTCTAATCCTGCAGGTCAAACCCCACGTAGGATAATGTGGTTGGACTGATGGGGATCAGGCGTGCACACACCACAGAGTGGTGGGGGGACTGGGGTTATAGAATCATAGAATAGTTTGGGTTGGAAGGGACCTTTTAAAGGTCATCTAGTCCAACCTCTCTGCAATGAGCAGGGACATCTTCAACTAAATGAGGTTGCTCAGGGCCCCCTCCAGCCTGACCTTGAATGTTTCCAGGGTTGGGGCATCTACCACCTCTCTGGGCAACCTGTGCCAGTGTTTCACCACCCTCATCAAAAAACACATCTTCCATGTATCTAGTCTAAATCTCCCCTCTTTCAGTTTAAAACCATTACCCCTTGTCCTATTGCAACAGGCCCTGCTAAAACGGTTGTCCCCATCTTTCTTATAAGCCCCCCTTAAGTATTGAAAGGCTGCAATAAAGTCTCCTCGGAGCCTTTGTTTCTCCAGGCTGAACAACCCCATCTCTCTCAGCCTTTCTTCCTAGCAGAGGGGTTCCAGCCCCCAGACCATTTCCGTGGCCTCCTCTGGCCCCGCTCCAACAGGTCCATGTCCTCCTTGTGCTGGGGATCCCAGAGCTGGACGCAGGGCTCTGGGGGGTCTCACCAGAGCAGAGCAGAGGGGCAGAATCCCCTCCCTACACCCGCTGGCCACGCTGTGGGTGATGAACCCGGGACACGGCTGGCTGGCTGGGCTGCAAACGCACATTGTCAGCGTATGGCCAGCTTTTCATCCACCAGTACCCCCAAGTCCTTCTCTGCAGCCTTCATCCCCCAGCCTGTATTGATACCGGGGGTTGCCCCAACCCAGGTGCAGGACCCTGCTCTTGGCCTTGTTGAACCTCATGACGTTCACATGGGCCTACTTCTCGAGCGTGTCAGGGTCCCCCTGGATGGCATCCCTTCCCTCAAGCATCTCAGCTGCACCACTAAGCTTGGGGTCATCTGCAAATTTGCTGAGGGTGCACTTGATCCCAGTGTCTATGTCACTGATGAAGATACTAAACAGTACTGGTCCAAATACAGACCCCTGAGGGACACCACTTATCACCGATCTCCATCTGGACATTGAGCTGTTGACCACTACCCTCTGGATGTGACCATCCAGCCAATTTCTCATCCACCAAACAGTCCATCCATCAAATCCATCTTTCCCCAATTCAGAGAGAAGGATGTTGTGGGGGACCGTGTCAGAGGCCTTACAGAAGTCCAGATAGATGACATCTGTAGCTCTTCCCTTGTCCACTGATGTAGTCACTCCATCATAGAAGGCCATTAGCTTGGCCAGGCAGGACTTTCCCTTGGTGAAGCCATGCTGGCTGTGTTCAATCGCCTCCCTGTCCTCCATGTGCCTTAGCATAGCTTCTAGGAGGATCTGTTCCATGATCTTCCCAGGCACAGAGGTCAGGCTGACAGGTCAGTAGTTCCCGGCATCCTCCTTTCTAACCTTTTAAAAAATGGGTGCAATGTTTCCCCTCTTCCAGTTGCCAGGGTCTTCACCTGACTGCCGTGACTTTTCAAATATCATGGAGAGTGGCTTGGCAACTACAGCAGCCAGTTCCCTTGGAACTCAGATCCCATAGACTTACGTACGTTCATGTTCCTCAGGTGGTCTCAAACCTGAGCTTCTCTTGCAGCAGAAGGGACTTTGCTCCCCCAGTTCCCTGCCTTGTGGTCCATCCACTTGAGAGGTGAGGGAAGAGAGGTTGCCAGTGAAGACTGAAGCAAAAAAGTTGTTGAGTACCTCAGCCTTCTCCTCGTCCGTTGTTACCAGTTTGCCCATCTTGCTCATCAGGGGCGTACACTTTCTTTGACCTTCCTTTTCTCGCTGACATACCTGTAGAAGCCCTTCTTATTATTCTTTGCATCCCTTGCCAAGTTCAGCTCCAGCTGTGCCTTGGCCTTCCTGACCCCATCCCACAACCCCTGCCCACAACCAGGCAGTGTCCCTATACTCTTTCCTGCTTCCACTGCCTGTGCATTTCCTTCTTGCTCTTTAGTTTGACCAGCAGGTCTTGACTCAGCCATGCTGGTCTCTTGCCTTCCTTTCCTGGTTTCTTACACCTGGGGATCGAGAGCTCTTGTGCTCTATGGAAAGTGTCCTTAAAGATCTGCCAGCTCTGTTCTGCCCCCTTATCCCTCAGGGCAGTTTCCCAGGGGGTCCTATTGACTAACTCCTTGAACACCTGCAAGTTTGCTTTCCTAAAATTCAGGATCCTAACTTTACTCTTCACCTGACCCATATCCCTCAGGACTGTGAACTCCACCAGTGCATGATCACTGCAACCCAGGCTGCCTCCAATCTTGATGTCACCGATTAGCTCACTTGCATTGGTGACCAACAGGTCCAGTATCGCATCCCCTCTGGTAGGGCTATCTATTACCTGGCTTAAGAAGTTATTCTCAATGCATTCCAGGAGTCTCCTGGATTGCCTGTAGCTTACTGTGCTACTTTTCCAGCAGATGTTGGGGTGGTTGAAGCCTCCCAGCAGGTTGAGAGCCTGTGAGCACAATGCCTCCTGTTGCTGGAGTACGAAGGCTTCGTCAATAGGCTCCGCTCCATCGGGTGGTCTGTAGTAAACACCAGCCACAAGGTTCCCTTTGTTGCCTCGGTCTCTTGATTCCTACCCATAAGCTTTCATCCTGCTTGTGGCTGTTCTTCAGAGACAGCTCTTCACGCTCTATCCCTTTCTTGATGTAGAGGGCAACGCCTCTGCCCCTCCTTCCTTGCCTGTCCTTTCTGAACAGCTGGTTGCCATCGATAGCCACCCTCCAGGCATGGGATTCGTCCCACCAAGTTTCAGTAATGGCAACGAGGTCATAGCTTTCTAGCAGCATGGTGGCTTCCAGCTCCTCCTGTCTGTTGCCCATGCTGCATGCATCGGTGTAGAGGCACTTCAGCTGGGCTGTCGGCTGTGTCACCTTCTCAGAGGAACGCTCCTTAGTTCCTTTGAGGTATTTCACTGGTGTTTCCCTCTTGGCTCCTATTACCTCAGGAGCCCCTGGCTTATCTCTGTAAGACTTCAAGTGTGCTCCAGCGTGCCCAGCATGTCTCAGAGCAACAGGCTGAGGGCCCTCGCTAGCACCCTATCCCTCTAACCTTGGCATGTCATCCCACAGCTTGTCACGGGCAAGCCTGTTATTGTCTCACTCCCCCTTCAAGCCTAGTTTAAAGCTCTGTCAGTAAGCCCTGCCAGCTCATGAACAAAGACCCTCTTCCCCCTTTGAGAAAGGTGAATCCCATCTGACGCCAGCAAGCCTGGTGCCATGTAGGCCATCCCTTTATTGAAAAACCCCAAATTGTGGCGGTGACACCAGCCATGGGGCCATGTATTAATAGACTGGGCCCATCTGTTTCTTCCAACGTCGCTGCCTGCAACTGGAAGGACAGAGGAAAAAATAACCTCTGCTCCAGATTCCTTTACCAACCGTCCCAAGGCCCTGGAGTCTCTTTTGATGGCCCTTGGGCTATGCATTGTGGCTTCACCACATGGAAGAGCCGTAATGGGTGACAGTCTGAGGGCTGTACCAGGGTGGGAGGTTTCCAAGTGATGTCCTTCACGCAGGCCCCAGGGAGGCAGCAGACTTCCCTAAGAGGAGGGTCTGCCCGGCATATTGGACCCTCTGTTCCCCTCAGAAGGGAGCCGCCTACAACTATAACCTGTCTTTTCTTCCTCGTGGAGGTGGCTGTGATACGGGGGTGCCTTTCTGACCCTGGCAACGCCTCTGGTGTAGGTGGACCATCATCCACATCGCCCCTTGACTGGCCTCCCACATCCAGAGCCTCGTGCCTGTGGTACAGGGGCACCTGGAAAGGCGAGGTGGGCAAGGAGGGGGCTCGCCTGCCGCCCAGGCGAGGGCTTGCCTCCGTTCACGCCTTTCCTTTAATCTACTGCCTTCAGCCTGGCGGCGGGAGGATGCGCGATCCCCTTGATCTCGGGTTTTTTTCTGGTGGCTGTCCCTGTTTCTGTCTCGGGGAGGGCAGAGCTTGGTTCCACCAGCCTCCCTCTTTCCCAGACTCCCTGGTGCTCCTTCACCTTTCTATTTCCTCTCCTACCTTTTTAAAGAAACCCCGCCGCCCCGAGCTGCGCGGGGTGGGGCCCCAATAAAAAGCCTCTAACGCGAGCCCGCGGCCTGTTCTGCTGACGCGGCCGGGCCGGGCCGGGCGGGGCGGCGGGCGGGAGGGTCCCCGGCCCTGCGGCGGAGGGGGGCGGCCGCGGCGGGCGGCCCGGGCCGCGGGTGAGGGCGGGACTACAGCTCCCGGCGTGCCTTGGGGCGGGGCGGGCCCTCCCGGCGCGCCCCGGGGCCGGAGCCGCCCGTCCCGGCGTGCCCCGGGCGGGCGGCAGTGCCGGGCGGCCCGGCGTGGCGGCCCTGATGGCGGCGGCGGCGCCGGTCTACGTGTACAGCCCGGAGTACGTGGCCCTCTGCGACTCCCTCTGCAAAGTGCCCAAGCGGGTCAGCGCCGCGCCGGGGGGCTGCGAGGCGGGGGGGGGGGCGGTTAACGGGCTCTGCGGGACCCCGGCGTGGGGGCGTCGGGAGCGCAGTGGTGAGGCCGGGGGTCGGAGGGGCCCCTAGGGAGGCTGCGGGCAGGTCCGGGGGCTTTGGGCAGGCTGCCGGCACCTGGGACAGCGGGAGGGTACGGGGAGCTTGGGGGAAGGGGCAGCGGCGGGGGGCACCCCCGGCCATGGGCAGGGGGAGGGCCCGCCCCCCTCTCGCCGCCTCTGGCCGGGCGGGAGCGGGTGGCCGGGACACGCGGGTGGCCGGGACACGCGGGTGGCCCTTGCCAGCCCCCCGCGCAGCGGTGCGGTGCGGTGCCGTCCCCGCGCTCCCCCGCCCGCCCTGCCGTGCCGCACGCCCGCCGCGGGGGAGGCCCTGTCCCGGCCCCCGCTCGGGCCGCCGTCGGTTTAGCGGTGCTGCTGCCAGGCGCCGCCGTTACCCCTTCGCTGCAAGTCGTTTAGCCCCCGGTTGCCGTGCTTCTGTCACGGGCACGAGAGCTGCTCTCACGGTCTCATTCTTCTTTCTTTAGGCCAGTATGGTACATTCGCTGATTGAAGCGTATTCCTTACTTGACCAGATGAAGTAAGTGCTCCCATTTTCAGTGAAGAGAATGTTTTCTTTTCTGCTAAGGTTTGGAAGATACTGAGTAACTGCAGGTCTTACACTGTCCCTGCTGGCAGCATGATTATAGCAGCCCAGGCAGCGTGTATTTCTAGGATCTAAGGAAAGTCTGCTTGTTTTGCTAAATGGACAAGATTATGGCAGTTACGGCAGGTGTAATTTGTGGTTACCCTTCCTGATCCGATGGAGTACAAATTGCCTTGTGCTTTTTCTGTAGAGCGCGCTGTCACCCTTTGCTCTCGTGGCTCTGAGCAGAAGTGATGGTGTAGAAACCATCGTTGGTGGCACTGCTCCGAAACCACTGGCCAGTGCTGGTGCTGAGAGGGACCATGTTGTTCTGCTGTGTTGTCATTGATTCGGGAGACTTTTTCTGAGGTCTTGGTGCTGTTCAGGAGAGAAGACAAGACGAGGTCTGAGGCAGAACAGTGAAAGCCCTCCTGCTCCATTAGGCTCTTGACACTGGGGGATATAAAGGGAAAGAAAAGGCTTAGCTCAGCCTCTCTTATATAGCATCTCATAAAATATTTAAAAAAAAAAAATCCCACGCTCCTGTTCAGTGGGGCCAGAAAGTCCTGTTGGGACTTTTTAGAAAGGATTTTTTTCTTTCTGGTCATTTTGGTAGCGTATGCTTGGGAAATGGCTGCAGGTACCATTACAGAGATGGACCCAAGGGGCTGTTCGCCCTGGCGTGGGGTGAGAAGTGCCCAGCACCTGGGTTAGCGCGGAGCTGGGAGCATTCTTCCAGTAGCCACGGAGCTGTGCTGCGTTGCCAGCATGCGCCGCCAGAGCCTGAGGTTTGGAGAGTGCTTCAACGTGTCGCGAGATTTATTTAGGCAGATTGCAAAGCACCCCAAACCCGGGAAAGGTGATAAGCGAGTTACTGAGAACAGAGACAGTCTCTGCTTTGAACACAGGCAGAGTTAAGAACATGTAAGAGGTGCTGCTCAGCTCTTGACCCAGCAGGCTGGTGTCCTGCTGCAGCACTGGGCTGGGCCTGGGCGTTTTCACTCTGTTATTTCCTCTGTGTGTAACCAGAATGTTGGATCTGCTGGAGATTGCTCAAACTGGGAGAACATGCAGAGAAGGGAAAAAAAACTTGAAGCAAAATGGAAAGGTTAATGCAGGCAGCACCTGCAGATACTCCTTGTTGGGATGGGCACAGCAGACAGTGCCAAGCTGGGGGAAAGGCCTACTCCAGCTCAGCTGGGCAGCTTTCTCACTCAAACTGACAGTCCGCTGCAAGAGGAGGAGGGAGTCTCGTTTGCTTTTTCAACAGTAACTGCCAAAAAGAGGCTCCTAGTCTGAGGAGGTTAAAGCTGGGTGTTCCAGCTGAAGCCTGGAGCCTCTTGTCCTGACGCACTCCCTTCCTCCCCTCTGTCTAGGATAGTCAAGCCAAAAGTGGCCTCCATGGAGGAGATGGCGAGCTTCCACACAGACGCCTACCTGCAGCACCTGCAGAAGGTCAGCGAGGAGGGGGATGATGACCATCCGGAGTCCGTGGAGTATGGACTGGGTAAGGATGCGTATCTTCAGCGGGAGATTAACTGGGTATCGTGTCCAGGATGCTTTTTGCTGGAGCTGAGGTTAGACAGAGGGGTGAGCTTAGGTGGGCTGCTGGGCTGTTTGTGGAGGGAAACACTCTTTGATGGGGTGTTGCTGAACCCCTTCAGCCAGCGGTGACCTGTCAGGCTGGCGTTTCCACTGTTGCCAGCAGAGGGTACTGTCAGCCTCAGGCTGCTGCTGGGTGCAGCTCAGCCTGTCCCTTGCATACCGGGAGCCACTGCCTTTTGCTGCTGCTTTGAGGATCTCGGGCAGATCCTCTTGGACAGAAGGCCCTGGCATGCTGTCCTTGGAACAGAGCTGAGACTAGCTGCTGCAAACCTGTTGTGGTGGAGGGTGTGCGTGAACAACGGCCTGAAGCTACAGCCAGGGACCAGAGCAGCTGCTGTTTGCCTGGTGACTTTGCTTACATCTTGAGCAGAGGGCTCTTGCCTGCCTGGACTTAAGACAACCTGAGCAATGCAGTAGTTAAAGCAGGCGAGGTGGCTGTGGGTACTCTCTTAGTCTCAGGAACAGGAGGAGTGATCCAGCACTGAGGCAGTGGTGCAGATTCTGTGCTTATCTTGTTAGTCTCCCTGAGATCTGACCTTTACATTTCTGAAGCTGATCTGCCTGCAGGCAGAGGAGCAGCCCTGGGGTCACACCTTGCTGGGGAACAGCTCCAGGGAGGCTGCTGTAGGAATAGGTGAAGATCCTATTCTAACTACAGATCTACAGTGTACCTAGGCCTGTCTCCTTTGTGGATGTCTGTTTTTAGGGGGGAGATACATCAGTGACCCTGTCAGGGCTTTCCTAGTAGAGTAGCCAGAGAACTGAGAGTAGTTTTACGAGATTGGTATGAGGGACCAGTAGGTCGGGCTGGCCAGGCACACAGGTCAGAAGTTGGTTCAAGACTCGTCTGTGAATGATCTGAGTGCAAGGAAACATTTTGATTATTGATTTTTGGGGTGGGTTAGCCTTGCTGGCCACCAGGTGCCCACCAAGATGCTCGCTCTCTCCTGCTCCTCAATAGGGTAGGGGAGAAAATACAATGGAAAAGTTCATGGTTGAAATAAGGACAGGGAGATCACTCACCAGTTACCATCACAGGCAAAGCAGACTCGACTTAGGGAAATTAATTCAATTTGTTGCCAATTAGTAACAGAGTAGGATAGTGAGAATTGAAAACAAAACTAAAATCACCTTTCTTCTCATCCACCCTTCTTCCCAGACTCAACTTCACTCCCAGCTCTTCTACCTCCCTCCCCAGTGAGCGGTGCAAGGGGATGGGGAATGGTGGTTGTGGTCAGTTCATAAAATGTTGTCTCTGCCACTCCTTCCTCCTTACGCTCTTCCCCTGCTCCAGCATGGGGTCCCTCTCACAGGAGACAGTCCTCCGTGAACGCCTGCAACATGAGTCCTTCCCATGGGCTATAGTTCTTCACAAACTGCTCCAGTGTGGTCCCTTCCACAGGGTGCAGTCCTTCAGGAGCAGATGGCTCCAGCATGGGCTCCAGTCTCCACGGGTCCACAGGTCCTGCCAGGAGCCTGCTCCAGTGTGGGCTTCCCACGGAGTCACAGCCTCCTTCGGGCATCCCCCTGCTCCGGCGTGGGGTCCTCCATGGGCTGCAGGTGGATCTCTGCTCCACCGTGGACCTCCATGGGCTGCAGGGGCACAGCCTGCCTCACCATGGTCTTCACCACAGACTGCAGGGGAATCTCTGCTCTGGATCCTGGAGCATCTCCTCCCCCTCCTTCTGCACTGACCTCGGTGTCTGCAGAGTTGTTCTGCTCACATATTCTCACTCCTCTCTCCTAGCTGTTGCATAGCATTTTTTACGCTTTCTTCAATATGCTGTCACAGCGGTGGGTGCCACCAGCATTGCTGATGGGCTCAGCCTTGGCCAGCAGCGGGTGTGTCTTGGAGCTGTCTCTGTCCAACATGGGTGCAGCTCCTGGTGTCTTCTCACAGAAGCCACCCCTGTAGTCCCCCCACTACAAGAACCTTGCCA
Organism: Platalea leucorodia; assembly: GCF_965183815.1. NCBI lineage: Eukaryota > Metazoa > Chordata > Aves > Pelecaniformes > Threskiornithidae > Platalea > Platalea leucorodia. Next base: position 25,340,357 of record NC_138832.1, read on the forward strand.
CGCAAACCCAATAGAATTTTTTTCCTACTTACACCCCCTAAATCTGCTGTGTGAGTCCAAATCTGATACCTGTTGTGAGGGTTTTGTGCCGTGGCTTTTTCATTGCACCTGGAACAGAAAGTTAGAGCCACGGTTAAAGAGAGAGAGCTCAAAACAAAGAAAATGTGCTTCCCCCAGAGGAAAAAACCCGTTGTGTCTGATGCACAGACTCTCACCTGCAGGTTATGACTGTCCGGCTACTGAAGGGATCTTTGAGTATGCGGCAGCCGTGGGAGGAGCCACCATCACTGCAGCCCAGTGCCTGCTGGACGGCAAGTGCAAGGTAGCGATTAACTGGCCTGGAGGGTGGCATCATGCAAAGAAGTAAGAAAACAATCTCTTCCCTTGTGTTTTCTCACCTGGTGTCTGAACCCCGCCTCCTAGCCCCCAGCTTCCCTGCGAACCCTCAGGGTGCAGTGATCCAGCTGGAAGAGAGAGCAAGGTGTGAGAGGAGTGAGGGAAGGCAGGAGGTAGATAGGGAAGAAGCAGAGTGTAGGGCAGAGGCCTGAGAGTAGGCTGGTTACTGCCCAGTCCTGGTGCTATCATGGACTGCAGCGCAGGTCTGGGGCAGATATATTCAGAGGTGTCCCGCCATCCATTGGTACTTGGTTATCTCTGGGAGTTCAAGTGAGAATTGATTTTGCAAAGTCTGTAGAGAAGGGCTATGGAGAGGCAAACGATTGGCATCGCTCCCAGCTTGGAAGAGAATGGGAACATGGCAACATGTTGTCCAAATAATTTTGTGTGGCTTTTTTGGTTTCTCAGTAAGAGGTTTGAAACAGCGCAGGACTGACCTCTGGTTTTGCCCATGCTCTGTGGGTGACTGTTTGCTCTGAGCTGTAATGTCAACAGTGATCTTCCAGAACAACAGGAGAGGAAGTAAAAATTTCATCCCTGAATCCTGTGATTCTGTAGTGCTAAAATAATTTGTTTCCATGGCTTCCCCATTTTCCATGGATGTATGTTTTATTTTAACTCGTTGTCCCCCATCTCCCAAAACATGAGGCCTGTCTGCAAATGCAGACAAGACAGCACCCTTCCTTGTCCCCAGCTAACTGGCCTTTGCAGTGCCATTCTGTTTCCCTGGGGAGCCCCAGAAATTAGCATGAACCATGTGTCTAACCCTAACAACTTGTACATGAGTGCACAGGTTTCTCTTCTTGCTCCAGTGACTTTTCTGACCTGGCAGAGAAACTCTGGAGGTGTAACAGTGGTGTGCAAACTCCAGTGATGGCAAGGTCTCATCAGGACCCTTTTCCTGGTCAGCACCTTGCTGAATATGGGTTCAGCTACGGCTTGCTGAGAAAGGAGAGAGTTCAGCTTGGCTGAGCTGAGCCCTCTTGCTCTTTGCAGGAGGGATGGCTTTTTAAAAATCTTCTGTTGTCTTTTATCTTGATTGCATAGTTTATAAAATGCCTGTAACAGAAGAAATCTTAGCAGTGTTGCTGCCACTATTGTGCTATTAGCACAGTTCTGGGAAGCAAACAGTCTGTTTGAAAAAGGCATTTAATGCTTACTGATCCCAAAGGAGCCTTCCCAGTCACCCCAGTGAGGTGGCGTGGGATGCTGCAGGGTAGGCAGCATCTGTGGTAGGTGCCAGGCCAGCATGAAGGTCCAGCCAGACCAGTTGGGTGTCACACCCAACTGCAGGTGCCTGGTGCTAGGAGCTGCGTCCTAGCAAAATACATGTCCTTTTGTCAAAAAAGACCTGCTGTCTGGTAGCTTAGTTACTTTCCAAGATCGTAAAGGTAGGAATGGTAATCACTGTCACCTGGGGCTTTTGAAGCTCCCAGTTCACTGGGATGCCTTTGGGGCAGAGGGCGAGATGCTGAGCCTTTTCTTGACCCAGCCCTGCCCTCCCTTCCAGCAGTGACAGTCTGAGCTCTGCTGCCTGGATCTGTGCAGGGGGAAATCCCAAGTGCTGGCCCTGAGCTGCAGCTCTGACTCTGGTCAGCCTCTGTCCAAGCCAGTGTCCTGCTCTGCTTGGCCTCGAGTTTGAAAGAGATTGTGTGTTACAGCATGGAGAGAGTGCCCGAGACATGACATAGTTCACTTCCTTGCAGGCTGGGAAGGAGGGGAGGAGTACAGTGTGTAATCACAATTGAGGAAGATTCCCAGGATACCTGCTAACATCCCAGTTCTCAGCATCACTGTAAATGAACAGAGTCACTGGGAAGCATCTGTGCTCCATGACATTTGCAGGGAGTGAGAGCAAGTGCAGTTTTGCCATCCCATGCTTGCTCCTCCCTGTTTCCAGCTGTTTGCTAAGCAGGGGAGTGTCAGGGGAAATGAGCTGAGTGCTGTGGCTGAAAGTCAAGAAGTATTTCCAAGAGGCACATCTTAGATCCTGGAGTCATCTGAGCCTGGGGAAGAGGGGTTTGGACACTCCTGTTGCAAACTATAAAGCTTTGGTTTAAATCAGCTATCCAGGACTGACCTAAGAGTGCATATGGGCTAGTGCCAAGCGGTGATGGGGACTTGACTTCGAAGCAAGTCTGGAGTAGGGATTAAGAAACTTTCTTGTTCCTTTGATGCCAGCAATATGGAAGCTGCCCTCTGATGTACATCAGGGATAAATCTTTCCATGCAACATCTGTCCTCTGTTTAGCTGCTGGGGCTCTCTTCTGGCTGAACTGGGAGTTGTGTTGTGAGGGACTGCACGTGGGGCATCCTGTTTGCATTTTCCTGGGGAGGAAGGGAGAGTGTTGCTTTTGGGAGAGGCTTAACCTTCCTACCCCGAGACTTTGGAACAGAGCAGCAGAGTGTTGTGACTGCCTTGGACCAGCCTTTTACTGCCAGGACCTTCCTGAGAGCTGTCACCCAGACAGCAGGGATGGAGTAGCTGCCTGCCTGTGCCTATCCAGCGCTCACAAGAAAATGGCCAAGCAGGACTGTCCAGCGGCCTGTCCTCTTGCCGCAGAGGGAGAGGAGGTACAGCGAGAGTGGGTTTGAGTCAAGTGGCTCTGAACTTCTTTAAAATATCTCAGATGAAGAAAGCTAATGTTCTGTTTGTGCAACAGTGAAATGGTCAGAGGTACCCTGCCAAGCCCCCCAGGGGTCAGGGCCTCTCTGCAGCAGGGCCAACTGGTGCTTTACCAGCTGCCAGCAAGCGCAGGGTTGAGAAGCGATTGGCACAAGCAGTCATGTTCTCTGTGCTTCCCAGCCATGCTTTGAGCTGCTCCTGACCCATCCCTTGGTTGCTGCTGGGCCTTGGTCGGGCTCTTCATCCTCCTCTGTGCCCCTGCAAGGTGGAGACTTGCAAAGCAAAAGTGACAATGCCGAAATTAGTGGTGATTGCGTTAGTGATGTTCGACCTCACAGAGATTGTTTTCACAGAGATGAAGCTTCTGGCTTCTGTTACCTGAACGACGCTGTCTTGGGGATCCTGCGGCTGCGCCAGAAATTTGACCGTGTCCTTTATATCGATTTGGATTTGCATCATGGGGATGGTAAGGCCCAGCGCAGGCTGCAAACAGCACATCCGCACAGACTCGGGGAGGAATGGGAGAAGTGAAGGCCTGTTGGAGCAGTAGGGCTTTACCTGCTGCAACAGCCATGGCTTTGCCTCCTTTCAGTGCAGTCAAGTTCCCTCAGTCCATTTCTGCCTTGTCCTGCTTTGTGGGTTAGTCCTGTGCCGCTCATCAGACCTCTCTTGAGGGTCTGGGCAGCAGTCTTATACCTAAAGCAACAAACAGCGTGTTCCCATTCCAGTAATCCCCTCTGCCAGCAAGAACTTCCCCCAGTCCCTTGTCTCCCATCCTGGCAGAACAGCTGCTGACAGTGTTTAATTGTTTAATGCCACCAGTGCAAGAGGGAAGCAGTCAGTAGTAAACGGTGCTTTTGAAAGAAGGCTTGACGCTATAAAACTAAAGCCAGAGCTGGCCTTGCTGAAACGGCTCTCTCCTTCAGGGACTTTATTTCAACACCATTTAACATTTCCTGCTCTCCTAAATTTTATGGTGTGTTTCATTTTGCTCAGTTTTCCCCCCACATTTGGTTTCTGTTAAGTTTCTTGTTACTTCTTTTTCCCTCCCCACCCCCACTATTTTAATATGTCTTTAAGGAAAAGAAAAGGCATGTTGAACTGCAGCAGTGCTGAGAAAAAGCGAGAGCTCCCAGTAGCTCTGGTTCTAATCAGAGCCAAGCTCTGGCCAAGGCATCCCTGCTCAGCTCCCTCCCGCAGCCTTGCAGGCCAAGCAGTGCAGGCGAGTGCTGCTAACGTTGGCATTGACCTGAGGTATTAAGATCCATTCAGTACTGATTAGCATGAGACCCGCCAAATTTATTTCAGTTGTGACCTTTGCTGCAGTTGAATTCGGGTCTCTGTTGATTAAGGATGGATTTATTGAGGCACATCTGGTTTTCTGCTTCATCCGTTCTGTTCCTGCTCTGCTTGCTGCCCTGTGTTTATTAAGTGGCTTGTTTGTATGTTTAGACTCTGTCATTTATGTGAATGATGCATGAAAGCTTTTTTCTCTTCCCTTTTCTGACAGGAGTTGAAGATGCCTTTAGTTTCACCTCAAAAGTCATGACTGTTTCTCTGCACAAGTTTTCACCAGGATTTTTCCCAGGCAAGTTGAACTTGTGAGGTTTGTGCTAATTCGGTTCACGCATCCCTGCCGAGGCCTCAGCAAAGGCAAGTCCTATCCCTTCTGTCCAGCAGAGGTGTCTCGCTGCCTCTCGTGTTCACCCAGGAGAAGGAAAGAGGGGGGAGGTACATGTTTGGCATTTCCCCCTTTCTGGTTGTGACTAAGCTCTGGGCAGAGCCACTGCTGGGCGGCCACCTGCAGCCCTTCAAAGCTGCATGACAGAATTGGGCAGAGGGCAAGAACCAAGTCCATCCAACCCCTCCTTTATTGGTGGTGGCAAGTGGACTTCTCCATAAACACGCCAAAGGTCCTGGCTCTCTGCTGTCATATGAGACATCCCCCACATTTCTCTTGCTGCTGATCTCCTTTCCCTCGTAATTAACCATGGGATGTTTCTGTTTTTCAGGCACCGGTGATGTAACAGACGTGGGCCTGGGGAAAGGTCGCTATTACAGCGTGAATGTACCTATTCAAGATGGCATTCAGGATGAGAAATATTACCAGATCTGTGAAACGTAAGCCCTCTTGCTCTGATACAGTGTACTTGGATGGGATTTTAGAGAACAGAGACTGGGCAGATTTTTGTTTATTTACTATTTTTAATTACAGTCCTTCCTTAAGGCTTGCCCCTTCCCCTGTTACAGTTTTTTATTACAATGAACACAGATCTTAAGAGGTCTCAGAGGTTTTGTCCGAATCCTTAGGCAAACTGAATATACAGAGGCATTTGTGGGTGGCTGGAGGGTCTCTGTCACCGGTCAGCCTTGTGTGTTTAAGAGAAGGCACATGTACTTTTTAGCTGTGGACTTAGGGCTAGATGCTTTTTCTTCAAATAAATGCTCTGAACCCTGACCATCTGTGGGAGATCTTGGGGCTGAGCTAAAAGTGTTTTCCAAGCACCTTTTGTTTATACTGGAAGAATGAAAGGCTAAATGTCTGCTGGTGATTGAGCTGCCTCCCAGCAGGCCCCTGTGTCACTCAGTTGGTGATGGACCTCACAAGCCATTGCCCGTGTCAAAACTGGGCTGCGGGGCTTGTTCTTTTCAAGGGGAGAGGAACATCAGGCTGTAGGACACGGTAGCACATTCACCTCTCAGCTCTAACAGCTGAGAGCTGAAACCTCTCCGGACCTGTAGCCCATTAGGGCAGTCATGCTGTGGCCGTGCCTCCTGCTAGCTTGTTGGTGCTTGTCGCTGATGGTGGTAGAGCAGCCCTCTTCCTGCTGAGGGACGTGTTTCCAAAAGGCAGGGCAGCTTTAGGGGCTGAGTAGGGGTTAGGAGCCCAGTCAGGAGTAGCCCATTGCATGCATTCCCAGTTGAAGGACATCGAAGCCAACCATAGGTTCCAAGCTGCATGTAACTAAAGCATCTACAAAGAAATTTTGAGATCTCGTTGGCAAAGAGGAAGAGTTCTGTCCTGGCTGGGAGACAGTCATGGGCGTGACTTTGAGTGTCTCATCCAGCTGATGTCTGAGGATGATTGCCTGTGCCTCCCAAACCCGTGGTGAGATTGGAGTGCGTGACTCCCTCCGACATGGGTTTCTGCAGGCTGACCGCACCCTGCCCAGAGCCTTTCCTTGTATTCTTCTCCTGTGTCCCCTGCTGGTGAGAGGAGACCTGCTCCTTGGCAGCCCTCTGCTCCTTGCCAAGACACTGCCAGATCAGGCATTCCCAGAGCAAACAGCCACGGAGACGCTGTGCAAAACAGTCTCGCCTCCCTTGGTGCCCGGGACAGCTGCCTTCCCAGTCTCGGTGGAGGCTGGTCTGCTGCAGCACAGCAATATAAATAAATGGGGAGGAGGTTTGCTCTTGGCGTCTCGGAGCATGGGCGCTTTGAACTTGCCTCTCTATAAATTACAGTGCTTGTGTTTGATTGCTTTAGTTCTAGTAGATAAACTCCTATCCTGCTTTTGAGGTGGTGTGGCACACAGATAATTGCCTATTGTTTTTGGAAGTTGAATGACACAGGCTCCAATTAAAGTACATTGTTACTAATAGCTGCTGTGAGGAAAGGGGGCCAAAGTGTGACATTATTTATTTAATTTCTGGAAAATCTGATGTCTTTAAAAATTTGAAGACAACGGCAGCCAGGGATGAAAAGTTTCAGAGATGCCATGAGAGTGACAGCACCAGAGCTGGATGCTGAATTTCTGTAGTATACTCTGCTTGTGCAGAGATGTGTCCAAGGTATGTTCCCACTAAGAGCCTTCTGGGAGCCTACCTGCTCAGGTAGTCTCTCCATCAAAAGAGAACGTTATGATGAGTCTGGCTAATTGTAAGCATCCAGAATAGCTGATTTGCTTGATCACCTTCCAAAACTGCTCAAATCAATGAATGAAATTGGTTCTGAAAATATGTCAGTAACTTTACCTGGAGTTTAAATATTAACCTTTTGAAGACTAAAAAAAAATGCAAGATGTGAGAAACATTGCAAGTGCAGAAAAGTAAACTTAGAAATAATCCAGAGACATTCAAAAGCATTATCTTTGCTCCAAAGACAGAGAGAAATCTGAGTTATTTTGAATGGCTGTAGTAGTTTGCTTGATAAGCTTGCAATTAGTTATAGCTGAAAGAGATAACTAATCAGCTATTTGTCCTTTAGTATTGTTCAGAATGTTAAAAAAAAAAGTTAAAAAACCAACCAACCAAACACCCCACCCCACCCCACCCCCACCCCCCCCCCAAAAAAAAAAAAAAAAAAAAAACCACCCAAAAAACCAAAACACACAAAAACCCAAACAAACCCACCGAAAATCTGGATTCTGTTTGGCCTGTTGTTGTATGTGCTGCAGGGGAGCTGTGTTAGCGGTGTGTAGGCATGGAACTAGTCTGAAATTCCAGACCCCTGCTTTCTTTTGAAAGGTCCCAAGTTTTAACCTGGGGAAAAGGCCCAATTTAACCGACTGGATCATGGAGCTTTCTGAGTGCCTGCGCTGGCAGGCATTATGTGTGCACTGCGTTTGGGCACGACCCCCAGCTCAAACCTACTTTTCAGTTGACAAAATTAGTCTGGCTGCTTTCTTTAGCTTACGGATGGGGCTTGTGGTGTTTGTGGTGTATCACCGTGGCATATCGTGGGTCTCGCCAGGACGTGTACAAAGCGGGGCAGTCGGCAGCAGGGCGGCAGACCCATGGGAGCCAGGAGGCAAGCTGGTGTGGGGAGCGCTTGCTGGCTCTGAGAGCAGCAGCGCCCTGGGCGGCTCTGGGTCTTGTCTGCCTGCAGCGTGGGCAGGAGGAGCAGGCAGGCCCATGCGTTGCTGCTAAGGTGACAGCAGATGTAACTTGATTGCTTGGTGGGGTTTGGATGCAGCTTTTTGGAGGTCAGAGGTGTAAGTCACAATCTTGCCTGTATTTCCAGGTAAAGGAAAGCCCTCCAGTTTGGGGAGCTCCTTCCCGTGCTGCTGGCCATCTCCTGACACTGATGGGAGGAAACATTGTGTGGCACTGGTCCTCCTCCAGTGGCAATCTCACTGGGGCTGTGAAATTTTGACTGCCGTTCTGGCTTTGTTTGAGCAGTTGCAGAAGCCCATCCTCTTCCATCCTCCCTGTCAGCTGCTGACTGTTTTAGCTGTTCTTCTGACCTCTCTGGGGGTAACAAAAGGCAACTTCTCTGTCAGCTGCTTCCTTCAGGGACTGGCCGGGGGGGCAGTGAATTGGATACTGCTGAAAGAAAGAGCTTGGAGAAGTCTGTTCATCTCCACTGCAGCCCTGCCTTGGCGCACCGCTCTGCCAGGGCCAGAAAGGAACCGCTGGGGTCACCTTGTCTTCATGGCCCTACATTGCTCATGAGGCTTCCCTGAACTTGTTGGTTAGTTCAGGAACAGAAAGGGGGCAGAACATCCCCTTTGCACATGTGCCAAATGAGCGCACAGCCCAGATCGCACGGTCCTTGCTGGCCGCACCGTGCCCTGGCCACAGTGATGGGGATACCATCCCACTGGAGCCAGCTGTCACAAGTCAGAAGTTCCTGCATCCACAGCTGTGAGGTGGTGAGAGATCATGATGCATCTCGATGCAGAGTCAGTTTTCTAGCTGGGATTAGCCTGCCATTGCAGGGAGGTGTATCGGGAGTTCCCAGGCAGGCTTGGAGCTCTGACAGCATGACTGAGCTGGTCTCCCTGAGGCATGCTGCCAGAAGGAGAAGAGAGTCCCGTTCCCACTGCCTTATCCTTGGCTGCCCACTCCTTTCCCCTCTTTTCCTTGCCATGAACCAGTTCAGGGAGTTAACCTAGCAGAAAACTAACCCTGCTAAGCAACTTTCTACTAGTTCAGGTCTCTGAAGTTGCACACTGTGGGATCAGAGCAGGTCCATCATAAGCAAAAGGAAGGGGCTGGGAAGGATAGGTGGAAGGGACTACCTGCTGCTGTATGGTCAGTTTGACTTTATTGTCAGCTCAAGCTTGTAGCCTGCATGCGTGTGAGGGTCCGTCAACATCTGGATGGAGCTGAGACTGCAGAGCAGTCCTTCTGCTGATTTCCTAAAACACCAGAAAGAATTACTCTGTTTCTGAGCACAGCATGGGGCAAGAAGCAGGCTAAGCTACCCTTCTGCATTAACAGAGATCCCAGCAGCTACAGACAAATGCTGTCGTGTCAAGGAGATGTTTATCATTTAGGTAATGTCTGCAATGTGCTTTAAAAATAAAAAGTCCTGGGAGTGAACTTTGTTTAAAACTCCTCATGCAGCTAGCAAAAACCTGCAGGGATGGGCTAAAAGACTCTTCTCTGTCCTCGCTGGGAGACCTTGCTGAGAAAGAGTAGGAAGCCTTGGCCTGAAGTGAGTTTCATTGGGGAAATAATAGAAGGACTCATGATACTGATTGCATTTTGGTGGAAGTGTCTGTCCTTGCACTGTGAGATTGGTGAGGGGACAGGGGACCCTCAGTCCTTGCTAGCAAGGGATAAACCTTCCTCTGTTCATGTTATTTCACATGCATCTGTCCGTTTCTGGTGGATCCAAGAGGAATGTAAAGCTTCCTAGGGAAAAAGTGAGCTATTTGAACTGGCCAGCGTCAGCTGCCTGTCTAGCAAAAGCAGAGAAACGTGTCCGAGGGAAATGGAGAAGGGGGGACCCAGAGACAGCTCACAGGAGCTAGATGTGCTTGCAGAGGTCTGAGCGCAGGCGACAAAAGCCCTCACCAGCAGCAGAGAGTGTCAAGAAGCCCTACAGTGTCTGAAGAAAGCTGGTTTAGTCCTCCTTACTCCAGGGAAGAGTAGTACAATGTGGGCCTTGGGCAGAGGTGGAAGCCCCTCTCATCCGTCCTGTCCTTGACATCTGCAGAATAGAGGATGACTTTGGGTCCACTTCGAGAAGGAAGCTTATGCCAATTTGACCGCTTTTTCCTTGGCACTGTGATTTTCACCATATGCCTCAGTTTGCTTAGCTTGGTGGGACTGTGTGGACAACGTGGCTTGGTAGCTGTCAAAACATGAGCGGTGCAAGTAGCTGTCAGCTGCCTGGCCCTGCTGGGTACCTGGGGTGTTGGGGCCAGGCTCTTGGCACGTTCAGGCTGTGCTGCCGTACCCAGGGTGAATATGCATACTGAGTGGAAATCTTGTTTTTCCCCAGGCTCACATATTTCGTCACGGGGTGGGTGGGTGGGTGGGTGTGTGTGTGTGTGTGTGTGTGTGTGTGTGTGTGAGTTTTTTCCCAGAGTTGTTCTCATTACTGGTTGAGTTTTTTCCCAGTGGTGCCTGTATTTCAGTAGTGAATTTGTGGTGCTTGTAGAGCTGATGGCCTCAGCCCTGCAGGCATCTGCCTCGGCAGACCACATCGAGCTCAGTGGGGTTCCTTGTCTGGGTGCAGTGACTGGCTAAGTTTCTTGGGGTGAGTGCTGGTAAATGCAAGCTCTTTGTCACGGGGAAGCAGCTCTCTCGTTTGGCACCACAGTGGTTTCTAATTGCATATCAAATAAGAACTGGCGATGCTTAGGTTCCCTTAACCAAGGCAAAAGCATTTATTTCAGGGATCACATCTGTTTCTACTTGAGCAAAATAAAAGCACTGTTGTGAAAGGAACATGTTTTTCTCCATTATTTGCCTTGTATTTTGGGCTTTGGAGCACAGTGCTGGGAACGGGATTATTCCCTTTGTGGTGTTCATAATACTAAAAATCTCCTGGAGCAAAGCCAAACGTCTGACATGCCCAATTGCCTTCTGCAAGAGAGAATACTTCTAATAAACTGTCTGCAGGACACTGGCCCTGCTGCACCCCAGCATCTGCTAGAGCTGGGGGAAATGTATTTCTGCCTCAAGAGCCACATGGGAGAGAGGAGAGTGAGAACCTAGACAGAGCCTTCCTCTATTTGTCCTGTCCTGTCTTGGTGAGAGGCGTCTGAGAGTTTAGGATTGTTTTGCCAGACCCTGCTCTTCACCATGACTTTAACAGGGGAGAAAAGCCCCTGGATTTGGCTTGCAGCCCTTCCACTCACGGTGGCCAATGTAAATGTGTGGTGTGATGCTACCGCTGAGCTGATCGGGACTAGATGTCCCCCCTCCCCTGTGTTCTCAGTGGTGCTTTTGCCTTCATCAGCCTTGTGATGAGTGCCTTGAGAGCTAAACTTACTGCAGGAGAGTAGCGGAGGCAGAAGGCTAACTGGGAGCAGAGGGAGCATAACTGGTATGGGGGGGGTGGGAGCAGAGAATGCAGAAACCTTGAGAGACATTGGTGGATTTGAGGGACCAGGACCATGCCACCAGCATCCTTCTGAGCCATGTTTGCGGTAACCCCCACTGCTGCTTCTCTCCGCAGCGTGCTGAAGGAGGTGTACGCCGCATTCAACCCAGACGCGGTTGTGCTGCAGCTGGGGGCAGACACCATTGCCGGAGATCCCATGTGCTCTTTCAACATGACGCCCGAGGGAGTGGGCAAGTGCCTGAAGTACGTCCTGCAGTGGCAGCTAGCAACTCTCATCCTGGGAGGAGGTGAGTGCATGCGCATCCCGCTGTTGACAAGGAAGCGGGTTTGTCCTCCTGCAGGCCCTCCTCGCGTGTGTGCCCTTGGGCTCGGCGCTGACTGGAGTTTAGCAGGGTGGCTGCTGGGCAGCGTCAGGAGGGCACTCTATGGCGCGGTGCTGTTTTCACACAGACCTGAAATCCTTGATACCGACAGGTGCAAGTCTCAATCCTGACCCTAAGATCTTGAGTTAAAGGCTGCTTGGCTCCTCTGGAGGAGAGCAGAGGCTGTTGACCCCGATGAGCTGACTCTGGCTTCTCAATGGCACCTCTGATTCCCATCTCTGCTGATCAGCCCTTCAGTGCTTCTCTTTAGAAGTGAGCGCTGTGTTCCCAAACTGAGCTCAGGCATCTGGCAATGAGTGATTTCATTTGGATTCAGGCTGGGGCTTGGGAAAAGGACTGGCTGCCTGCATGGTACGGCAGGGCTCTGGTACCCAGCGAAAGCAAAGGTTAGCTTAGCTCTGCCATGCTGCGTAACCGTCTGCTTGTCCAGTGGGGAGAGCACAGCACAGGCTTTATGCAACAGAGCATTTCAGAACAACAAAAGCCGCTGTGTGCCAGGGAGAGCCCTCCACCTCTGTGCCTGGAGCTGTATCAGCTCTAGCTGTTGTCCTGTTTGAGGCTGGGGAGATCAGGTATAGCATGTTAAGCCTAAAATTTGATGTGCCTAATGCACTTTGTTTTGGAAAGGTTATGAGTGTTCAGTCTTGCTATGGCATGTCTGTGGGTATGCTGGGGATGGCACCTTTCAGGCAGAAAGAAACCCCAAAACTTTTGTCAAAAAATGAGGCACAACTATTTGTCACTCGTGAAAATACCAAAGGAGTGTCCCACCACTGCAACTTGTGGAAGCATTTGAAGTGGAAATTGGGGGACGAGTCAATACTTGCAAAAAAAAAAACCAAACAAACAACCCACAAACAACCCAAAGAGAAGGGAACATTGGAAAATATGGTCTCCCTCTCTTTTCAAAGTGGTTTTCTCTCTTACTATTTTAGTCATCTTTGCTGGAAAAAAACTACTTCTGAGTCTCTTGCAGGATTGCTTTCAGCTAAAGTTTCTCCTTGTGGGCTCACGTACCATTACCACGAAGGTGACCATTACCATACTGACTGTGCAACCTCATTTACTTGTAAAGCAGTTGCAAGTTGTACTAATGAGCTTCATATTTGTCCTCTCAAACATGACAGTGCTGAAGAGCTCACCGGTGAATGGCTGGGCATGTATATTATGCTTTATGGGTCGAAGGCTGGCATTAAAAAGCAGGAATCCTGTCTCCACTGCTGCCCTTGCACTTCTCTCCCTGTTACCTTTGAACACTCCTCCTTGTTGCCAGGAGAGAGCCCAGCACGCGGGGCTGGGGGCTTGTGCTGGGTCCGAGATGGTGGCTGAAGCAGCCTAGCCCGTGCCACGCTGGGTGTAACTGGGGTTCAGTTTGGGAGGTCTGCCCTTGCATACGGTGCCATTCGGACCTGCCCTTGTGTAGCCAGCAGGTGCAAAATGCAGTTTTTGGGTACAGCTTGAGTGGATGAAATAAGCTGAATTCATGTAAACTGTGTGTGTTGCCTCCACAATTTGTTCCTTCCACTAAAGTCTCTCCCTCTCTCTTCCCGTTCCAAAATCACAATTCTTGCTGGAGACAGGAGGCTACAACCTTGCCAACACAGCTCGCTGCTGGACATACTTGACGGGTGTCATCCTTGGGAGAACGCTGTCCTCTGAGATCCCTGATCACGAGGTAAAGCTTTGACAAACCCTCCCTTCTACTTGTGCAAGAGCTGAGTCGTTCCACCTAATCGAAACGGCATCCTTGCCGCTCAATACTGTTTTGTTGAAACACTCCCGTAACAATAACACACTGTCCTAGCAGCATAGTGGGTGCTTGTTCCCAAAACCCGAGGCCGTCCGCATCTTTTTGCAAGGGATCTCAGGCTCCAATAAACTCCAGTCTCAGATAATTACAGAGAGGATGGGGAGGGGGAGTCATCTATTGGCTCAAAGAGCTCTTTAGGATGTGCACGTAGTTTTGCCAGGAAAGAGCCAGGCCTTTCTCAAGGCTTTAAATTTTAGCCCTGCTTTCATCGACTTACAGAAAGTACCAGGTGCAACTTTGAAGCTTTTCTGACCAGCAGTCTTGCAGCGGGCCATGGGGTCAGGTGCTGTTCAAGATCGCATATGAGCTGTCTCAGTTCCAGTGCTGGCACTTTTAAAGTCTTGAGCGGGTCTGGACAGCTGGTTGGAGGGACACGGTCTAGACTGAATTTGGGTGGAATAACTATAGGTTCATAATAGGTCTCAAACTGCAGATCAGTGTTATTGACCCTACAGAAACAAACCTGCATGTGCAAAGCAGTTAAAGCCTACAGTGGCTACAGAGGAGAATTACAGTTTTGCCTTTGTCTAAGGATACCATGGACCACTATGCCTGAGGAAGTAAAGCATTTGTGTGGATTGAAACTGGAAATTCATCATTATAGAAGCTGGTGATTACAGCTACAAGGTGCTTTTTGAGAGCTGTCATGCTTAAATATGATCCTTTAACCAGGTTTCTGCAGAAACAGGTTTTAAACAAGACTGGATCTTTCGTATATGTGGGAAGTGAAAAGGGTGGGTCCCTCTGTAGGAATTAACTGCTGAAAGTGGTTAGATTTTGCCTGTTTGTTGTTGCTCTGAACGATGTATTTGTTGTGGATTCCTGCACCGAGTGCCCTGAAGGCTAAGAGCAGCGTGGGAATGAGTTGATTGCAGGATGTCACAAGGTGCACAGTGGGGCCCTGTGTGCTCTGGCTGCTCCTTGTCAAAGGAATTTTTTGCCAAGAAAGGTTGGACCAGAAGATCCTTGAGGTCCCTTCCAGCCTGGTATTCTATGATTCTATAAATCTGTATCCCTTCCTGGGCTGGCCGGTACTTGGGCTGCAGAGCTGAGCTGGCTGCGAGTTGTGGTGCTGCTGGTGGCCAACCTGTTTGGGTTCCCCTTGCAGCGAAACGGTGCTTGTGGTTTTGTTTCCGGAGATGAGGTGAGATGAGCTGCTCAGGGTTCACCCTGGAGCAACAAGTTCCCGGAGATCAGCCCAGCCTGTCTCTTGGAGCTGTGGTGCAGCAGTTGAAGAGGAGTGAGCCGGAGGGAGGGGAAACGTGGGCTGCCTTGCATGAAGCAGTCACCAAGTGCTGCTGTTCCCACTTGGACACCTATATGAGAAATTTTATGGCAGGCTTGCAAAACCAAGTGCCTGCCATGAGCAGGCACATCTTGACTCCTGCACCACAGAGAGGGTTTAATAAGAATCATCTCTGGGGTGGTGATGTTAGCCAGCAAAGCAGCCGGTGAGTATCAGAAGCATAGCTGCAGTGCTTATTGAATGCTGGTGAAGGTGAAGTGGCTGGAGTGGTGGTTCATCATAGCCAGAAAGCTCTGGGGTGAGTGGAGTTTGCTGGAGCTGAGTCGGGAACAAGTCAGAAATCCACGGTGCTCTGCTAGAGCATACGTCAGGTCCACAACAAATGCATGGAGATGCTGGCATATGATAAGTTGTCTGATTATTTTAAAGCCTGTGGCCATGTGCTTCATCAAAGGTAATAAAGTAGCCTTGGTGATAAAGTGACCTTGGTAATAAGAAACAGCCTTGGTACGAGTTGAACGGTTCTGGATCAGGTACCAGCTAAAAGATGGTAATATTCATGTCAGTAAGCAGGGAGCAGCAACCTGCCTTCAGGGAATCTGCATCTCTTTTGGGACCTGGAAGAAGTGGGTACATGAACTGCAGTGGGGTTCAGATCCCCAGGGATGAAGCCCCTCAGTTACCAGGTGGAAGTGGTGAAGTTGTGTTTGAACAGCAGGAGGTGAAGTACCCCGAGGCACGGCCCTTAGGTTGGCATAGGAACCTTTCCTTACAGCTTTGCTCCTAAGTAGTAGAACAAATGGATGTATGCTCCCTGGCTTTGAGGCACTGATGAGCTGCTAATTAAAAGGCACTGGGAGGAGTCTTCCCTGTCAACAGGTTTATCCCAGTATTATCTGCTACAGAGCCTGCTGGTGGTTGGGACTACCTTGCAGCTGAAGGTGAGATTTAGGGCTGTAATGTGTTACCCATGTGCATGCAATGCCCTGCAGCCGTGTAGGGCTTGCACTGAACCAAGGCACAAGCCAGCTGCCACACTTGTGTTTTTGCCCGCAAGTGGTCACTGCAGGCTGCTTCACAGTCAGGAAGGTGTGTGTCCCCAGTCAGGTGTGAAGTTTTTGCCTCTCCTAGAGGGGTGCTAGCTCACATCCTCTGGCCAGAGGTCAAGAGCTTAATTTCTAGCCTCGCTAATGGCACCAGATGCTATTTTTCATTTACATTAATAATCCTGTTCTGAAATGCATTAGGCAGTTTCTATCAACAAGTACCCTGAAAGCCAGAACCATAGGCTGATGCTTACAGTTTTTTCAAAGGATTTGCATTATCAATTTTAAATGTTTTCTTGCTTCTTCCCATCAGCATTGGTCTGTATTTTTAGCTCTTGAACCACAACCAAGATCAACAATTTTTGAAACCAACCATCTTGACAAGAACATTGAAGGATCATTTTTGTTTTCTTTAATATAACTCTGGTGCAGTTACCTGCCCCCTCCTCCTCCTAAAGTCGATTATTTCATAATGCTGTGCATAGTATTTACTTGCCCAGGAGTAAGGGTCCCCCTTGCGTTTTCATATTGGATGCGGCAAGGCCATTTGCATTGAAACAGAGATGTCCAAACTTTGCGCAACTGAAGGGTTAGGTTAGCAGCTCGCCCCGAGCCTGGGCAGCTGTGCCCAGCAGCCGTGGGGTACATCGGCCCATGGTTGCTCTCACGCCGCTACACACAGCATAACACTAATGACGGTGCAGCACAGCGTGCGGTGCTGGATCAGCGTCTGAATGTCTGCCGTCCAAATCAGATGGAGCATGTTTGCTTTGAACAGCTTTGCTGCTCCATGGTGCTTGTGTGCAGTTGTGCTCTGTCTTCTTGGGTGTGCTAAATGAGACATTTATAAAGTCTCGTTAGCCTTGTTTAGTCCCCCCAAAAATGCTCACAAACCAGAGAAGGTAACGTTAACAGACTTTGAGCAGGAACGGAGGAAGGAGGGCAGGGAGCGAAGAAACCCAGAGCACGAGACTGATGTCCCTGGGCATCTTAGTGGACCGTGGGCATCTGTAAGACTTACGAGGAGCAGCTGGGGTCACTTGGCTTGTTCAGCTTGGAGAAGAGAAGGCTGAGGGGTGCCCTCATCACAGTCTACAACTGCCTCAAGTGGGGCAGCGGAGGGGGAGGTGCTGATCTCCTCTCTGGTGACCAGCGATAGGACACGAGGAAATGGAATGACGCATCAGTAAACTAGTGTGAAACGCTTTCATAAACGACATTGAGGTCTTTTTGTAAGGCGTGATTTACAAAATGAGGAAGGCCGAGGGAGCAGAGCATCCTCGTGCGCGGTGTGAGCGAGGTGGCCTGACGTGCCCCGGCTCATCAGGCAGAGCAGTGGGCTCTCAGTCCTGGCCTTCTGGCTGCTGCCTGCTGCCCTCCTGAGGGTTATTTACTGGGGAACAGTTAAATGTCGCTCTGTTTTGCACCCAGCTGGGGAGATTTTGCCTCTGTGTGATCATGTGCTTGGACTGTGCTTGCAGGAATCAAGCGTTTTGTGTGAGATGCTGACTGCATATATCCAGGCAGCAGTGAGCCTGCAGCACATTCAGTGCTGGGGCCCCAGAGTGGTGCTTGCAGAGTGCTTTTTGAACGCGATGTGTTGGGCAGGGAAGTGTTGGCAGCTAAATGAAAGGGACCACCAGCCAGTGACCAGCACAGGGGGTGGTGATAATACAGGGCACTGCTACTGTGGGAGGAGGTCCTGGGGCAGACAGAGTCCCTGTAGGCCAGTTTGTAAAGGTCTTCATTCTTGGATTCAATCTTTTATGCGCTTTTCATGGCCAGGGATCAAAGAGGCAAGCTGTGGCCCTGCTAAGATACCACAAACTGAACACAGTCACATTCCTGAACTGCCCATGCCCCTTCTCCTGGGGACCCCGGGAGGGTTAGAAGCAGGAGAAGCGGCAGCTCAGCCCTGTCGAGGGAACAAAAATCACTTTGTACCTGCTGAACAACCTCTGCTCCCATCCCCGCTCCACCAACTGCCGCCGCTGCTCCCAGAAGTGAGCGAACAGGCAGCCAGGCCTTTCTGAGGGGATGCAAGGGACTTGGGGCAGGGAATGGGACAATTTGCATTTGGGAGGCGGGGGGGGGGCACAGGAAAGCTGTCACAAAGCCCTGATTGTGAGTGAAGCCCTTCAGTTGTTCCTTGCCTGTGGGCTGGGGCATGTTCTAGTGTCTGCTGGCGGCTCAGCTGGTGTTGAGCTGGGCGCCTGGCCCGGCAGACAGCGATTCTCAAAAGGCAACAGCTATTCCACAGAGCTGAAGAGAACTGGGAAGTGGAGTTGAGCCCTCTGTAGCAAAAGTCATTTCCACTTCCCAGCCCACAAGAGCTTTCTTCCCAAACCATGGATCTGAGATTTTTTTCCCACGTGCTGCAAGAAACAGTTGTGTCATGGTTATGTCCACTGCAAGTGTTTCTCTTTCTCCCTTGGCCTGGACACCAGACTTTGCTTGCTTGACGTGTTGCGATGGTCTTAAATAGCGTGGGAATGTGCAATCTGGAGGATGGTACCTCCTTCAATATGTCAGGTGAGCAGTATTGTCCAGGAAGCTGTCAGTCTGTCTGTATCCTCTCCTCTCTGCCACAGTAGCCGATAGCAGATGCAGGGAAATGAGTATAAAGAACAGTGTGAACACAGAGTTTCTCTGGGTGCTCTTCCAGTTTTCTGTGATGTATGGCCAAGAAGTATCCTGCTGTCTCTGTATTTGTCCCACTGGTAACATGTAAGGCTTGGTTTGTGAGAGGATTCAGCATTATTATGGTACTTACATGTTTAAGCTAGTCCTGGGGGCAGCTGTGGGTGTTCAGCACTTCTCCAAACCTGTCCTAGTCAAGCAAGACCCTGGGCAAAAAGAAGAGTGCAAGGCTAGCAACTGACTGTGCATAGTGTGCTTTACGGGACTTGCCAAGTGCACGCAGGAAAGGGGGTAGCTGCTTCTCCAAGGCGGCACGTTTGGGGCCATCCTTTTGGTTTCTGTAATTCCTTGCTCTCCATCTGGTACTTGACAGGGCTGAATTGGCTGAGCCTCTGG
Organism: Platalea leucorodia; assembly: GCF_965183815.1. Classification (NCBI taxonomy): domain Eukaryota; kingdom Metazoa; phylum Chordata; class Aves; order Pelecaniformes; family Threskiornithidae; genus Platalea; species Platalea leucorodia. Next base: position 25,359,142 of record NC_138832.1, read on the forward strand.
TTTGGAGCGAGGTGGGGACGTCTGGTTGTATGCCAAGATGTGATCCAGTATGCACCTTGCAGGGGGTAACACTAAAGGTAGGGGCTTTAATTCCACCGTTCTTCATTAAAACCCTGCCTACCATAAATGAGGCAGGGGAATTACACCTGAGAGCCTGCTCTGCCACCTTGGCTTGAGTTACCTGGAACAAGTTCATCCACCTCATTGAACAAGGATGACGGGTCCAGTGTCTGTAGCACCGAGGTTTCAAGTGATGCAAAGGTCTGTACCCCTGTAATAGAATTCACATGCATGCAGTCTCCGTCTGCATCATCCAAGTTTTCTGTCTTCTGGATACTCTTCAACAGTCGGGGAGTTGTGGGCAGGTTATCCCTGCCCGTTGCCCCCCTAGCCTGTGTATTACAGCGTGTAGGTCTTACTGTGTGGACGAAATGTGGTGGCGTTTTTCTGTGTGAGAGGATTGTTAAAAGATACCTGGGAGGGGTATATTGGGCTAGTAACAGTTACCAGGACTTTCATTTTAAAAAATAAATTAATTAGAAAATTGCCTGGCTCATGAAAACTGGACGTGGAAAAAAATACTTGCTTTTAGGTATCAAAACTCCCCTTTCAAAGTAAACTGGCACCCAGTACAGGAATGTTCCCTTTTGTTTATGCTCAAGGGCTTTATCTGGTTTGAGATAATGGAAGCACTCGGGCTTCCACCACTTCCTTTAGGAAAATGTCCACTTTCAAAAAAGATTTCCATCGCAGGAAATGCTCAGATTTTCGGGTTGGTTCCCTCAGTTTTGTTTTGTCCCAGTATCCCTACTGCTACCAGGCTGTTCTTACCCAACTCTCAGGGCTTAGACCTCCAGCTGGAGACTCCAGCAGCTCCTCTTGCAGTGTAAAAATTTGATTCTTCCCATCCTTTCTTCCCTGGTAAAGCCTTTCTGGCTGACTTTCATTCTCATTGGAAACTGCATCTTTGGGTTTGTAGCTTAAGCCTTTTTCATACTTTGAAATAAGATGGGAAGCAGCACAGATGTGCGGGAAACCTGGGAGTGATTTCTCCAGCTGATTTGCACTTGGTTGCTTGAGTGGTTTGGGTCAGTGCCTGAATGTCTCTTGGAAGAGAAGGAAGCTGGGTTTGGGGTTGCTCTTGTGCTGTCTCCGAGGTGGAGACAAATGCAACAATTTCTGGTTACTTGGCCCCATGTTTGGCTGAGGCGGCTTTAGTCAGACCAATAACTCTTCCTTGTGTCCGTGGTCCTCCAAGGTCTTGTCACTCATGGCAGAAGAACAGTCAACTGGAAATGTTGCCAGCTGGATCTTTTTACTCATTATCAGAAAATTATCAGCCGAGGCTGATAAACCAGTGAAGCTATGAAAAGGCTAGTCTTTGTGTTGGATGTGACAGTTAGAGCCTGGGACCAGGAGGGGCCAGCTGGGAAAATGCTGTTACTTGCTCATTTGCAGAGGGCATGTGCAGCCTGAGCATGTGAGGGCCAGTGTGTGTCTTCTTCACAACTATTGTCTTAGCAACTCCATTCTCCACCTCTGTTATGTCCTGGCCTTTGTGTGTATTAATGTGTGCCTGGTGAATCTATTCCCCTTGACATGGGAATCCCAGTTGGTTGATGAAACTCATGGGAGAGTCCCTGCCAGGTACCTGCGTACCCCCCACATTGAGGCTTCCTGTGGTTCAGCTGTTCAGCACATTGGTCTGTCTTCTGGTGAGGCATGGCACGGGCTTTGGCATGCACAAGAGCAGGAGTTTGAGATCTACTAGCCTCTCACTCTTGAGTGGATGTGCAAGCCCTGTCTTAAGGCCAGCATGGGACAGCTTGTACTGGATCGTGTTGTGCTCCTGCCTGAGGAAAGAGTGTTCCTCCAGGGCTGGGAACCTCCTGCTTCTCAGTAGCACTGAAACAAGTGTGATTTCTGATGAAAGCTGTGAGGTATGTACAGGTACCAGGCTCTCCTGGAAGCCTGCTGCTGAACCCTGCCTTTGGGACACAGCACAGTCAGAATATCCATGTCCAATGGCACATGCACATAGGCCCTTAGCAGAGGGAGATGACTCTGTAATAAGTCAACTACAAGAAATGCTGGTGCTTGAGGTCTGGGGAAAGGTCACTGTGGAGAGCACAGCTCCCTGTGCAGATGCTGATGGGGAGAAAAATCTCAGGCTTGCCTTCCTGAGACCTCTATGCTTTTCAAGGGCATAAAAACCTGGCTTCTTGTGCCACTGCTTGCCAGCCCCTTCATGGTGAAGAGCACATGGCCCCACACACTTAACGTCCGGGTGAGAATAGTGGAGGTTTGGTTTGGGGCTTTTAACTCTGAGGTGTCATGGGAGTGCTTGTCTGGGTGTTTGGTGGGTGGCTATGTGGAGAAGGCAAACTCCATCAAGCAATTCAGTGCCCAGGATGCAGGTGTCCTCCACCTTCCCTTGAGGGTGTCCCTGTGTTGTGCAGTGCATCTGGGGCCCTCATCCTGCCTGGCTGCGTTTGAGCTTGGATGTGGGGATGATTGCATGTATGCTGGCTTCCTCTGAAGCATGGAGAGGGGCATGTCAAGACTTGGCTCTGCTTAAAAAGCCACGGAGTGAACCGGGAAAGCCTTTTGTAAACAAAACCAAACTTTATCCCACTCCACATCCATAAGATGGGCTGTTGCCTTGTGGAGGTCTTGGACAAAGTTAGGATGAAGCTTTTGTTCTCCACCTTTGCCAAGGGAGAAGTCTCCCAGCCATGGGGCAGGTTCGCTGATGGATGCAGGCAGGGTGTGCAGTTCAGTGCAGTGTCTCTACCAGCTGCCTCGGGTACAGATGTGAATACACCTGCGGCCCACTGAGTGCTCCAGGAAGCAACTTGCTGCTCTTGCACTCCTGAGCTTTCTACAAGGGGACCTGAGTCTGTTAAAAGTCAAATGTCTCTTTGCAAGCTGCCTGTAGAAGGGATGAGCCAGCTCAGGAGTTGATATCTAAAGTCACTGAGGACCTTTTGCTCTGTGGCCTCTCTTCATGGCTCTGCTTTACAACAAAGCTATCTGTAAGACCAGTCTTTGCTGGTCACAGTTGTCAGAGCAGAAGACAGTAAGATAAGTTGACGGCAAATACAGTTTTTGGAGGACACGGTTGGGAATAATACTTGTACACCACTCTTGGGAACCGTAGCCCATCTTGCTCTGCCATTTGCTGAACTTAAAATATGCTTTCTGTCTTTTCTAGCAGGCTCCTCTTGTGTCAGAGCATGACAGAGAGCAGTCAGATGCCAGGCAGTGCTTTGCCATTGCTTTACTCCAGAGCCTAGACAAGGCACATTCCCGTGTGACGTTCGCACCTGGATTTTTGACTTGACAAGTTAGTTTAAACCTTATGGACTTCAGATTTTCAGGGGAAGGAGTGTCTTACTATGTATTTAATGTGTGGCCCTTCACTTTGATGGGAATTCTTCTGTTCCCTTCTCTCACTCCATGAGTCATTGCATTTAGAGAAGGCTTTTTTCCCCCCTTAGATGGAACCAGTCAAAGGTAACATAGTTCCTCACCTTGCTGCTAGTGCAAGTTCCAGGCTAGCACTTTGTGGGGCTGCCGGTTTCTCTGTGATTAAGAATGAGACGTCCTCATCTTGCATTAATCCTGTAGAGCGTCCTAACAGAAACTCCCAGAGAAGCACAGCTGACTGTTTTTGCATATTTTTAGAGTCTTTGTCTTCAGTCTATTTTACCCTCTATAATCTTTCCATGAGATGCTCCAGGCTGCCTGCGTTATGCTGTTGGGATGGGTTGGCATATTTAAGGTAAACTGGTGGAAGCAGATTTGGGGGGGGGGGGGGGAAGTCATGAAGGAGGAGAATTGGTTTGGAGGCTAATGGGTATGAAATATTTACACAGCTGTAAGATAATCTGAAGGGAAAACAGCATGTGCTTTCTGTGTGTGTGTGTGTGTGTGTGTGTATTTGTGTGCACACAGGACTGATGTCTTTTTGTCAGATTCTCAGGTATTTTTCTGCTGCTTCTGGCAAAGAACCACGAGTGGTTTGATAGCTTATCAGTGCCTGTGCACAGAAACAAAGGTTAGTACTTCCTGATTTTGTGTTTTCTTTGCTTTAAATAGGAATTCCCATTCTGATTAACATGAAACCTGGAAACTGAGCTGTCAAACCAGTCAGCTTTTTGAGATCAGTGCAGAATTCCTGACTGTGAGCAGCCTGAAGGCAGTCCAGGTGCTGCTTTCCTGCTGTACAACCCCAGGGCTCTGCTCACCTCCTGAAGGAAACTCATGAGAGTGTGTGGCCTGGGACACATCATTGCTGAAGCACCTTGCTGTGAAGTGGTTAGATTGTACTGCTCTCTCAGGTTTGGCATACTTTTTTGGTGATGATGGGCCAAATTCTACCCAGTTATATTCAGCACTTTGCTTCTCTTCCAGCATTGAGGGGCCTGGGGATGTTCTTTACAGCTCTGGGTCTTGGAATCAAGTTACTGTGAAAGAAAGTCAGTATTCAGAAACACGGAGGTCTTTTGGTGGTTCTTTTTTGTTCATGAGTTTGTAGAGAAGGGCTTGAAAACAAGATGGCTGTGGTCTTGAGATCCAGAAAGCATTTGACTAAGCAGCAGTGTAATGGTGTTTAAACAGTCTTAGGATGTCTGGAAGGACCAACATAGAATTTCTTTGAACATCCAGTGCTGATGGTGCAGTGGGTCATGGTCCCCCTGCAGCAGTGTCCACCAATCAACTGTTTGTACTAAAATCAGGGACAGAATTTAGACTTTCATAAGATGCCTACTTTTTTTGCTATTGGCATAGTACTTGTTGTCAGATCTGGCATTATTCAGTAGAAAATATCCTTCCCCTTTAAGAACATTATGGTTTTGGCCTTCCCCCCCCCCCCCTTTGCCTTATCCTTTCTCTATTTCTCACCCTTTTTCCTGGCCTCTATGCCTACTCTTTTCTTCCTCCAACACTTCTTTTCCTGCAGTCATGCCACATTCCCATCTCCTGAACCATTACTCCCGCCCTCTCTCAGACCACCAAAGCACTCAGCAGTTGTGGTACTACACTGGGCACTGCTCCTTTCTCTGGGACACCCCGCTGATGGAAGGGAAGGGATTTGCAGTCCCAGGTATGCCTCCCTCTGGTTTAAACTTCAGCTCCTTTTGGCCTGCTCAGGGCTTTGGGATTGTGCATTGGACATTTGTGATTCTCTCAGTTTTGGCATGCCTGAGTTTTAAAAGGGAGCGGTTGTGAATTTCCAGGTGAGCTGCTGATTAAGGAGAGCAATTTTAGCTTTCCTTGTGAGTCTTGGTTCTCAACACTGTTTTTTTCATCCCTGAAAATGACAGGTTTTTTTCAGGGATGAAAGAGAGAGATTTTCCCCTGCTACAAATAAATGGATGAGTGAGTAGTGCACACTTTTTTTTTGTTGCTGAAGCATGAGTTTGCCTGCTTGTAACATCCTCCTTGTTCTGAGAGATGAAGAAACAGAATGAGTCTTTTCTGAAGTACTGAAAACCACCTCTTGAATCCCCTCCAGGCTGCAAGAGAGTGGATACAAGGTGCTTGTACAAGTGGCTCTTTTGTACTGTCTTCGGAAATATTAAGGCTTAAGCCTCCCACCTCAAAGAGAAAATCAACGTTATTGGTTTGTTTTGGTGTATTTGCCTCTCTGGGTCCCTGTGGTGGGTCAAAACTCAGCCGATTCCCAGATGCTGCCTGTTGCTTTTATCAGTTGATGAGTGGTTGAAATAATTTCTTTTGTTAGTGCTTCCTCAGAGACAAGGAGCACCTCTAGCTGCGGCAATGAGAGGTGGTCCTGTCCTTATCTGCCTACCTGCCTGGCTGTCCTGCCAGCACAAGGCAGCAAAAGTGGGCAGGGGCTCCTGCTGCTGCCCCTGTGCCCTGCTGGTTTGTGCCTCAGCCCTTGTGTCTCATCTGTGACCTGGGGTGACTGGACACGTATTTTGTCCTGCCACCTGCACAGGAACCTGTAGTAGAAGGGTAGGAACGTGTTGAACAGCTGGGGCTGTTCGCTTCAGAGCACCTGCATCAGAGCTCTTGGATAAGCCAGTTCTAGATTTACCAGGCTTGCCCTGCTGACCTGCTTTCTGGGGGATGGTGTAAAACCCAGCCAGCCCCAAGCTCTTCTGCATGACTGTGCCCTGCAATCCATGCTGGGTGGCTCAACACATGAAGCTGCTCTACAGGATATTAGTTATTTAATACCAAAAGCTTCTCAACTGCCATAAACCACATCAGTGCAAAAGTCCAGGTATTTTTGCCCTTTAACATAGACTTTGAAAAACAGTTTCATGAAACTGTATTGGTGCTCTGTTTCACTTGATGCCACAGAAATCAGAGGATGAGGAAGTGCAAAATGATGCCTTCATCAGGATTAACTGTGCCTCGTTGTTTCCCAGGTTGTATGTGCTAGACCCACGGTACAAAGTCTGCTGTGCCACTGCCTGTGTAACCAGCAGGTTGTGCAGCCGAGACCAGTTACTGAGAGGTGTGCGTTTTCCGTGTGCTCTTTCACGGATGCTGCAGTCAAGATTTCATGTGTATTTCCTTTTTTCCTGCAAATAAGCCAGCTTGCTTGGTTTCTGGAGTCAGTGGGTTTTGCCAGTGGAGTCTGTATGCTCTGGGAGTATCTGTCTCCTGTTCACACTACAAGAGCTAACTCAAACCAGACTAGAGGCACCAGCTCTCAGTGAGGACTTCCCAAAACACATTGGCTTCTTCCTCTGTAGCCATTTTCAGTCTTTTTAAGCAGGAAAAATGTCAGTGTTCTCCTCTCGTCTCAGTATTTCAGCAGGGCCTTTCCAAAGCGATCTCCAGGCAGAGGTGAAGAAAAGAAAATGTTGAGCTATAGAAGAGATTACTTAAGAAAACTGTGAAAATAGTCTGCTTGAAAAATAGACATCGATCCTTGGGCTGACCATGGAGAAGCTTGGAAGAAAGAGGCCTAGCCTGCTAATTAGCTAACCATGTGCTCCCATGCTGCATGATACAGCTGGGTATGGCTCCTGTTCAAGCTGGCCCTGGGTCCATCTCTGATCTGAATAGTCATGGTAATTTTTTAATGAGCTAAGAGCAGCCACAACATACTGCAGCTTTCTGCTGCCCCGCGTTGGTTTGCGGGGACAGATGGGATCTCATTCTCGCAGCGTTGAAATCATGGATCAAAACCCTGACTCGCTAAAAAGGAAAGATTTTTCCATTTTTTTAAATCAGCTGGCTGGGTCTACAGTGACCGAGCACTGCACAAATGAGCTGGTGCAGCTGTCAAAATCTGCCTTTTACTCCCTTTTCAGTGGAATATTGTGTTGGCCCACAAAAAAGTCAGGCAGGCAGCAGGGCAGGCAGCAGGGCAGGCAGCATGCCTGACCCAGCTGCTTTGCCCATTCTGTGTGAATAGCTGATGTACTTACAGAGCGGGCAGCTCCTTAACACTGCAATTCACAGGCTGGTAAGCCCAGCGTGATTTCAGGTTTGCTTTCAAATACTGGAGTGTAACCTACAGCATTCAGGAGCCACTTCATTTTCCTCGTCAGTACTGGCATTTGAGGTCTACTTGGAGAAGCCCTCATTGCCCCTGCTAGTGCAGAGATGTTGGTCTTGGGTTGCCAGATCTGCCACCTCCAGTCTCGTCCTTAAAGAAGACCCCAGCCCCGTGTATCATTAATCACTTGGGAGACTATAATGCTGTGAATTTCCCTACCTTTAGTACAATAGCTTTAAGTCTGGACTACTCTCCGTGTGGTGAAGCTCTCCAGGGGTAGCAACAGGACTGATTGCAACTTCACTGCTGAATTTTTAACCCTGGTGTGTCTGCTTCTTCACTCAGCACTGTGTGCTTGTGAAATAAAACTGCTGGCAATAATTTGCGATTCTGTGTTATCGTGTAGGGCCCATATGCTGCAGATTTTCTTATTCGGGCTCAGCTGCACACTATTGGAGCACTCAGCCAGGAAAGACACATTATTAACCTTGAAGCACACTGATTTTTCTCTTTCCAGGTGTTTCACAGTCATGTCAATGCAGCACTCTGCAAGGTGGGGAGGGGAGCCAAAAGGAAGGATATCGGATAGGCAGCACTTGAATTTTGTTCTTAAAAAAAAATCAGGTTTGCAGGTAACCATGTGTAAAGTGAGTGTCAACAGCTTTCCCAAATAAAGCATTGGGATAGACATGAGACTGCTTTTGGCTGCACCACTGAACTCGGCTTCCCAAGCCCTTGAATCGGTAGCGGTTGCAAACTTCAGGTGGGCACACACACTGCAGAAGCACCTCTTTGATGTAGTTGAGCTGCACGTCCCCCTCAGATGGAGAAAATGTTTTTGCCTTTTTACAAACAGGTACCCATGGGGAGCCCTCCCTCCAGCCTCAGCCAGCCAGAGACCTCTCTGCTGACTCTCCTCTCCTCTTCCCTGCAGTTCTTCACAGAGTACGGTCCTGATTATGTGCTGGAGATCACACCAAGCTGCAGACCAGACCGCAATGAGCCACAGAGAATTGAAGAAATTCTTAACTCTATCAAAAGTGAGTTGTCCAAGCCAATGCTCCTGCTTCAGGCTTACAGGTCTTTTTAGAGAGGACTTCAGGAAAGTTCATTGGAGTCTTTCTCGCTGACTAGAACGATGAACCATTCACTTGACTGCTCAACGTGGACAACGTCATCTGTCTTCTGCTTCACTTGGGATTCTCAGTGTTAGTAGCACATCAGCTCAGAGCTGTGGGTCCCTGTTAGCAAAAGTTGCCATTGCCTTTTTCCTCTGGCTGGGCAGAGGAGCACAGGGCCTTGTCCTTATTAGAATTGTAGAACAGCCCAGGTTGTAAGGGTCTTCAAAGATCATCTGGTCCAACCTTTCATGGGAAAGGGAGCCTAGATGAGATTATCTAGCACCCTGTCCAGTCGCATCTTGAAAACCACTAGCAATGGGGCCTCCACCACATCCCTGGGGAGGTTGTTCCAATCCCATCATCCAGATCGTTTATGAAGATGTTGGACAGTGTGGGGCCCAGTACCAATCCCTGGGGGACCCCACTTGTGACAGGCTGCCAGCCTGAGTAAAAACCATTGATCACCATCCTCTGTGTGCTGCCTGTGAGCCAATTCCCTCCCTACCCACTTTGCAGACCACCCGTCCAATCTGTATCTTGCCAGTTTGTCCAGGAGGAGGCTGTGGGAAACAGTGTCAAATGCTTTGCTGAAATCCAGGTAAACAACATCCACTGCTCTCCCCACGTCAACAGAAGATGTTCTTTTATTGTAGAAGATGACCAGATCAGCCTGGCATGATTTGCCCTTGGTAAATCCGTGCTGGCTTTTCCCAGTCACCTGCTTCATTTGGTTTGTAATAGTTTCTAGGAGGACTCGTTCCATGACTTTCCCAGGGATTGAAGTAAGACTAATGTGCCTGTAGTTTCCTGGTCCTCTTTTGCGCCCTCCTTGCAGATGGGTGTGACAGTTGCCCTCTTCCAATAATCAGGCATATCCCCTGATCTCCACGACTTTTCAAATATTATAGACAGTGGCCTTGCAACAACGTCAGCCACTTCTGTTAACATAGATTTATGTGGGTTGAACCTTTGCAAGAGGTCACAGACCACCCATCCCTGCTGGTGGGTGGACACATGCATTGCCGTAGGTATGTGTTCCTGTGATCTGGGGTCCAGCTATGCTGGTAAAGACAGAGCTAGAGAAGGTATTAAGAACCTCTGTCTTGTCAGCATTATTAGTAACTGGTTTCCCTGCCGTTGTTAGCAATGGGCCTATGACTTCCCTGGGCTTCTACTTACTGCTTATATATTTGAAGAACCCATTCTTCTTGTGTTAACTTCTTGATGTTTAATAAAAAGGTCACTGAACGCAAGGGTGGTTACTAAAGCCAGGAGGGTGTGTAGCTCACTACAGGAAGGTAGGCTCAGTAGGTATATCTGTAAATGTACAGTAAATGTGTCTGTAAATCTGCATTTCTAAAAGAAACATGGCAGTTGGTTTTATATATCCTTTTCCTGGTATCTTTACCCAGCTTCTTGGATTTGGTGGTTTCAGGGCTTCTCAAGCCAGGCATTGTTGTTGCTGGATGCACATTAAGGATCCACCAAGGAACCTGTCCTCCATTAATTTCTCTATTCCTTTTCCAGACTTACTTAGACTTTGGGTGTCCACAGCAGTGAGTGTCATGGCTGGCGTGTGGAAAGCTACTTTCTTTTGTGTAAAACTGGGTGTTGGGTAATTTCACTGAGTGCTATCTTGTTCTTGAAACAGCAAGTAACTAGTTCCTATTCACCTTCACAATGCCAGTCTGTGATTTCACAGACCCTTGTTGCACTTCCGCCACCATCTCTTTTCCAAGCTGAAGGGCCTCAGTCTGCTTTGAGCAGACTAAGATGGGGCTTTGAGCAACTTCATCTAATGGAAGATGTCCCTGCCCATGGCAGGAGGGTTGGACTAGGTGGTCTTCAAAGGTCCCTCCCAACCCCCCTGACCTGTCCAGGAGGGTAGAAGGAACAGCATCGCTCCAGAGCTGGAAGGGAGGGCTCTATGCTGCACACTCCTGGCAGTGCATCCAGCCCAGAGGAAGGACAAGGCAGCAGGGAGTGAGTGTGTGCCCCTCCAGTGCTGGCCCATGAATCCTGAACCAGCGATCAGCCTGCAGGCGAAACTCGTAGTGGAAGCAGTGGCAAGGTCTCCCTTTGGTAGTTCCCCAAGTCTGGCTGGGAGGAGGACAGCAGCCTCTGCGAAGGGTGCGAGGGGCCATCGGGGACCAGGGTCTGCGCTGGGGCTGGGATTCCTGTATTGCTGCCCGGTCCGTCAGGCATAGGGGTGGCACCCCTGTCCCTGCCTGGCCAGGCCACTCCGTCAGGCTGAAATATCAGTGGAAATATCCCTTTCTGCCTCCTTTTATTTGCAGGGAATCTGAAGCATGTTGTTTAGAGGAGAAGGAAGTCTCAGGTTTCCGCAAGAGCATTTCCCATGGGGAAGACGGCGTGTTTATGTGAGCAGCTGGTGAAATTTGTGGCTGCGGGAGAAATTTGGAAGAAATTACTGTTGGTTGGTTGATTTTTTTTCTCTTTAAAGAAGAAAAGCTGCTGTGCACTGCGAGCACCATGGCTCTCCCCAGGCAGGAGTGTGGGCCCTCCCGCCACAGCCTTCCAGTGCCGGCAGAGCCTCCCTTGCTCCTTTCTCTTTCCTTTTTTTAACACCACAGAGTTTATTCTCACAACTGCTTTTAAATGTTTTTTAAGAGAGGGGCTGCTCAGAGCTGTGAACCCTCCCCAGCTGGCGCCCAGCGCTGCATTGCCTTCCCGGAGGAGCATGGCCTCTGAGCTGCCCACCCGGGGAGTGGTGCCGAGGGCCGGCTGGGGCCCGGGGCATGCGCTGTGCCTCTTACAGAAAGGCACGGCCATTGTGTTTTTAACTGGGAAATTTTTTTTAAATAAAGTATTTGAAATACTCCCAGCCCTTTCCTTTCTTTCTGCGCCCACCCTGCCTTGCCAGTGCTCTTTTTCATAGCACTTCACGTGTTCAGCAGAGGTCCAGCCAGCACTGGAAAGCAAAGATCTGCAGTTGCGTTTGTGACCGTCACTTCCAGCCCCATCACGTAAGGCAGCACGGACCCCCCACCCTGGGCGATGGGTGGGCTCCTGAAATCCTGTGCGGAGGGGCCAGACCCTGGGGATGTTCTCCCGAGTATCGAGGGAGATTCAGGGCAGGGTGGCAGCTCCTGTCCCAGGAGATCTCTGATGAACCTCCAGATGCCATGGCGCCCCGTGAGAGCTGCTGCTCAGCATCTCAGCAAGGCGTCTCAGCAAGGGCACAGGTACCTGGGGCAGATCCCTCCCGGTGCCTGGGACCACGGAGCCTGGCCTCTGCTGCCTTTGTCCCTTCCTTCACCTGGCCTGCAGAGCTTTTATTTGTGCTATTTCTTTTTAAAGATGTCCAGTTGCTGTGGGAAAGCATATTTCCTGTTGCTTTAATTAGATTACGCTGGAATAAATAGCAAGACGAAGGGACTCCAAGCCTGGCCTGGCTTTGTTTTGATCTCTTGTTTTTCACTGCTGATCCAAACAACAGGAAATCCAGCGTGGAGGGAGTTCAGCTGGATGTGGCTCCCATGTCCCTGCGGAGTGACTGCTGACCCCCTCCTGCTTCCCCCCGTGTCCCCCCTCTCGTCCCCCTGTCCCCCAGTGCCTGCTGCGGTGGGGTAGGGGGAGACCGGCTTTGCGCGGTGACTGCTGGCAGGAGGCTGGCACTGCCACGGGCACAGCAAAGGCTCTCAGTGCCCAGGGAGACATCAGCCCTGGGGATGGTTCAGCCAGGAGAAAAGTGGGGTATGAGAGAGCAGAGAAGCTGGCCAGCTTCCCCCTCCAAGCCACCTCAGGGCCCCGCATGCTCTGTCCCGGCAGCAGGCACAGACGGCTCTGCGAGCTGTTCAGGAACACAATTGGGAAAACAAACAAACAATAGGAATCCCCCCAAGTGTCAAACATCGTGTCACTAAATGGGGGTTAGGTGAGGCGCAGGGAGAGCTGCACTCGGGGATGGGACTGTAGGGATATGGCACCCTAAACCAGGCAGGTTGCCCACCCAGAGACAGCTGGGGAAACTGAGGCGCAGGGTAAAGCACCCTCTCTGCCATCTCTGTCCACATCCCCGAATGCGGAGAGACAACTGGAGCTCAGCTTGGTGCAAAGCAAGAAAAGTGCAAAAGGTGGGACGAAGGCTCGGGAGGTACCCCCAGTGCCCCCTCAACAGACCCCCTCACACCCAAATCCCCCTCCGGCGCGCTGAGGGCACCAGCCCACGTCACCCTCGTCAGCCCCGGCGCCAGCTGAACCCCCTTCTTGCCCCCCACCATGGATAGGTGTTACAAGTGTGTCCCAGCCTGGATGGGGGAAGGCGTGGGGGTCCCAGCCTGGATGGGGGGCACGTGGGGGTTCCCACCCAAGAGGCTGGGAGGCAGGTGGGAGACCACGGCGGGGGTTGGGGGTGTCCAGGCTGGATGGGGTGACATGGCGGGTCCCCGCCGGAACGGGGAGGACGCGGAGGGACCGAGCCTGGAAGGGGGGGGCACCGGGGCCGGCCGGGGGCGGGAGGGGCAGGCGCTGCCGGCGCCGCCCCCGGGGGCCGTCCCGCCCCGTCCCATCCCTCCCAGCCCGCCCCGTCCGCCCGCCGGCCCCGCTCCGCTTCGCGTTTCCCCGCGGCCCGGCCGCACCGGAGCCGCTATAAATCCGTCGGCGGCGGCAGCTGCCCGGGCCGTGCGGGGACCGGAGCCGAGCGGGGAGCGGGGCCGCCCAGGTAAGCGCGGGGGGAGCCGGGGCCCCGCTCCCCGACCCGCTCCAGCCTCCCCCCCGGCTGGGGACGCCGCCGGACCCCATTCACGGCGGGGGCGGGCAGCCCGCGCCCCGCTGAGCGCCGCCGTGTCCCCGCAGGCCCCGGAGGAGATGAGCTCGCTACGGTCCCCCCCCCGGGGCACGACGGACCGCGAGGTGGCGGCGACCCTGCCCTACCGCTCCGGCACCGCCGCCGGGGAGTTGCCGGCCGCCGCGGGGGGGGCTTCGCCGGCTGCCGCCGCCCCCTTGGCCCTGCAGGCGGGCCCCCACCTCCTGGCCAGCATGCACCTCCAGAAGCTCAACAGCCAGCACCGCGCCGCGGGGGGAGCCCGGCGCCCCCAGGAGCCCGGCCCACCGCCCGGCTGGGGCCTGGGGACGCAGCCGCGGGGCGCGGGGAGCCGCCCCGCCCCGGCCGCCGGCCCCGGCATTATCGACTCGGACCCGGTGGACGAGGAGGTGCTCAGGGCGCTGGTGCTGGAGCTTGGCCTCGACAGGGCGGACGAGCTGCCTGAGCTCTGGCTCGGCCACCACGAGTTCGACTTCCCCGCGGACCTGCCGGCCGGCTGCTGAGGCTGGAGGGCGGCTGGGGCAGGGGGCGGGGGAGGCTCCCGCCTCGCCCCATCCCACCGGGGACCCGCGGTCCGGTGCCGCTGGGCGCGGGAGCGCCCCGGCTGCCCCACGGGGGGCGAGGGCCGGCGCTGCGGGCGGGCTGGGGGCGCGGGGAGCGCTCGGGGCCCGGTCGAGGGTGGGGCGGGGCCGCCCTCGGGGCTGGAGGAGGGGGGGGGGCCGCGCTGCCCGCCCCCAGCGCGGAGCCGCCTCGGTGGGAGGCAGGCGGAGGCCTCAAGCTGCTGTCTAATAAAATCTGAAGGACCGTTGTCCCCCCGGCTGCGTCCCTTTCCCCATCCAGCTCGGTGCTGGGGCGGGGACGAGGAGGTCCCTCTCCGCGTGGGACCCCGTGGGAAGCGGCCCGGGGTGGGAGGAGGATCTGCCCGCCGCAGCTCCCGTGCCTCCTCCCGGCTTTACGGCAGCGCCCGGGGTGCCGCCTGCGCGGGGTCCCCATCGTGTCACCCCCGAGGATGGGACCTCTGTCCCGCCCGCGCCCCGCTGCGGGAGCGATGCTGCGGGGACCCGCTGGGGGCCGCCCGGTGCGGGGCCGCTCCACTCGGCTGCCTGGCGGGGGGCCGGGGGTGCCCCGGTACCCCGGAGGGACAGGTCAGCCTCCCCGGGGAGCCCAGCCGGGGACCGCTGGCCCCCGAGCTGCCTTCGGGAGCGGGCGCTCAGGCCCGGAGTCGGGTTCGGGGGACCGCGTGGGGTCCCAGCTCCACCCCGGGAGGGGCCGTGGGCGAGGGGAGGGCGGTGGCCCGGCACGCGTGTCCCCCCCCGGCTCGGCTCTCGGGGCAGCCGGGGCACCCGGAGTCTCCGAGCCCCCCCGCCCCGCCCCGGAGGGGAGGGGATGGGATGTGCCACCCCAGACACCCTCACACCCTCTCCCAAACCGCATGGGCACAACGTTGGGGGCTGTCCCATGGCACCGGCGAGGGCCGGGAGGGATCCCGTCACCCTCCCCCCGTGCCCCCCCGGCACCGACACAGCCGCCCGCTGCCGGGAGCGGACGAGGGCCCCCGTCGAGGCCGCTTACAGCGGGGAGCGGACGGGGCACCCGACCTCGCTGGTGGGGGCTTTCCAGACCCCTCCTCCCCTCCAGAGCCCCCCTCCCCGCACATCAGCGGGGCCCCGCGGGGAGCGCCCGGCCCGGCCCGCGTGGGGCGACGGGCACCGCGCCTGTCCCGGCACCGGGCGGCGCTGGGCCTCCAGGCCGGCAGGGGGCGCCCCTGCGGCGCGGCCGCCGCGCCCGCGGATATCAGCGGCGGACCGGAAGCGGCGGCCCTTTCCCGGCGGAGCGCAGCCATGGTGAGAGCGCGGCGCGGACGCTCCCCGCCGCCATCCGCCGCCATCCGCCGCCCGCCGCGGGCCGCCGCCGCTCCCGCCGCGTCGAGGGGCGTGGGAGGGAGCCCGCCGCCAGGGCTGGGGGGGGTGGGGGCCCGGTGGGGCCGGGGAGGGGCGGCTGGGGAGGGCGGGCCTCGCGGCGGCCCGTAACGCGTCCCGTCCCGTCCCGTAGGCTCGCGGCCCCAAGAAGCACTTGAAGCGCGTGGCTGCGCCCAAGCACTGGATGCTGGACAAGCTGACGGGCGTCTTCGTGAGTGCGGGACGGGGATGGGGATGGGGATGGGGCCGGGGCCGGGGGTGGGGCCGGGGCCGGGGCCGGGCTGCCCGGGGCAGCGGCCTTTCCCGTTCTCTGCGGGCCCGGGCGGCTTGGCAGTCTCTCCAGACGGTGCCAGGGCCCGGCGGGGTCTGCGGGCGTGCTCAGGCGCGCTGCTCGGGGGGTGGCGAGCTGGGGCAGCTGGGCAGTGCGGGGGAGAAGGGGGGTACTTGCTGTTACGGGCCCTGCAAACAGCTTTCGTGTTTACCCCGTTTGCAAGGGATATGCGGTGGGGTTGTTGGCTGCTCTCTTTTGACCTGCTTGTTGTGGTGTTTCTCCTTCGCTGGGGTGGGTCAGTAGATGGTTGTACTGTGTTGGGGGCACTGCTTTGTGAGGCTGGCAAGACTTGGGGGAAAGGTGCTGTGAACACCAAAAAAAGATATCTGGAGCCTGTCACTGCCTACTTAGCAGTTAGGCTCCACACGGCTGTCCTTGGGTGCTGCTGCGAGAGTTGCAGAACAGTAGCATTCTTTCCCTGGGGACAACTGATGCTGCTGTTGTGCTTGAGCACCCAGCAGAAAGCTTCTGTTTGCAGGCACCCCGTCCATCGACAGGCCCTCACAAGCTGAGGGAATGCCTTCCACTCATCATCTTTCTGCGGAACAGGCTGAAGTATGCCCTGACAGGAGATGAGGTCAAGAAGATCTGCATGCAGAGGTTCATCAAGATAGATGGCAAAGTCCGCACGGACATCACCTACCCTGCGGGCTTCATGGGTGAGCGGGGAGGGCTGGGGCAGGTACCTTAGGCAGTTCTGCTGCACTGGGCAGGGGTTTGTTTTGCGAGGCTGACATGATCTGGGGGGAAGGATGCTTTCCTGGTGGAGTTGAAGAAAAGGTAAGCATAAGCAGTTGTTACTTGGTTTGGAGTTGTGCACTGCAATGAATACCAAAGCCAGATATCTGTAGCTTATAACTGCCTGCTTGCATATGCGTAAATTGCTGTTCAGACTCGGCCTTTTGGCAGTTTTTGCTAATTTGCACTGTATCACAGTAAAAGGTGTGAGCCTGTGGTCAAGAAGGAGATACTGACGTTGTCATTCACGCCTGAAGTGTTGTTCAGCAGTCCCTAGGCCTTTTTAAATGTGAACTTCGTGCTGAGTTACAGTGTCGGGTAACGTAGCTGATAACAGCTGCTATTTTATTTCCCTCTCTGAAATCAGATGTCATCAGCATCGAGAAGACAGGCGAGCATTTCCGCTTGGTGTATGATACCAAGGGCCGGTTTGCTGTTCACCGCATCACAGCTGAAGAGGCCAAGGTGAGGGGCTTCAGCTTGGCGTAAGTGTGGGCCCAATTGGGTTTGGTCGGGCCAGTGTTTCCTCTTTGGCATCTCCTGAACAGGAGCTGTTGGCTTTCTTCCCTGAGAGCTGAGTCCATGCCACCCTTGAGAAGATCAGGGCCTTCAGGGTTGGGGTCCGAAGCCTTTGGCAGGGGGAAACCTTTTGGTGACGTGAGAGCAGCTCCCAGATGATGCAGGTGCATTGTCTGGTGCTTGAAATGACCGCTGTTGGCACAGGCTGGGTTACCATCACAGGGAGCTTTGGGGCAGGGGTGGCTCTGCTGTGGTGTGGCGAGCCTTAGCGCAGGGCTCAGCAAGCTAACAGTGGTCAGAAACATGGTACTGCCTGGGGTGGAAAAGCCGTGAACTCCTTCTGTCTGTTACGGAAGTGTTTACAAAACTGCCCTCTGGCCCTGGGTGTCGGGGAGCGACTTCCACACATTTTTCCTTAACCCAAGCACATTGTCATGCCTGAGCTGCGAGTCTGCACTCTCCTTCGTGTGTCCTTCCTAAGGGCAGGCTGTGTGGGCATGCAGTGATGCTGAGGGGAGAGCTGACTGTGCTGTAGCTGGCTGTGGTGCACGTTTGGGGCCTCTCTGCCCGCCCCGTGATACGCTTTTACTTCTGGCTACCACTCTGTTGTCCCGTGAGTCCCAAAGTGGCTGAGAAGGAGTCGGGGGTGAAAGGCAGGAGGGAAACCAAGGTGCCCTGGAGGAGGGATACAGATCTCTCTTTGGTCCTGAAGAAAGGCAGCCTCTGCCTCTGTTGTGTGACCATGGGCTTCAGGGCAAAATGAGGAAACTGCCCTGGCATAGGCTTTCCTGGGAAAATGCAGCCAGCGTTTGTGGGGAGGCCGAAACCTGGGGTGGGCAGCTGTTCCTGAAGCGGAGGCGTTTCCCGGTGGGGCTGTAGCATAACCATGTGGCAGCCCGACGGGTGGGATTGCTGGGGCAGTGAGCTGGGCAAGTCACTGCTTGGGCTTCTGTTGCGAGCCCTGGAGTGTCACTTGGGGTCTGAGGCCTGCGGTGGCTGGTGGCTCTCTGGGGGACAAGAGTCCTCTGGTCCATGGTGCCGCTCGCTGCCTCGGCTGAGCACTGTTGGGTTTTGTTTGCAGTACAAGCTGTGCAAGGTGAGGAAGATCTTTGTGGGTACCAAAGGAATCCCTCATCTGGTCACCCACGATGCCCGCACCATCCGCTATCCGGACCCCCTCATCAAGGTGAACGATACAGTCCAGATTGACCTGGAGACAGGCAAGATCACAGATTTCATCAAGTTTGACACAGGTAGGTCTTGCATCACACTTAAAACACTGTACTCTTCCCTACCATGGAGAGCAGTGTGGAAGTGAAATACAAATGTGAGACGTCTTTGCTCTAAAGTAGAGAGACAGTGGTGGCAGCCTTGGGAAAGGGGTTGTTTCCCTGGGGCATCTCCACTTGCAGCTGGAGCAGGGATTCTTCCCACGTGCTGGCAGTGGGGGGCATTTGGCACAGGGACTTGGAGCGATTCTGAGAGCAAGCAGGCACCAGGTAGAAGCAGCGAGCTGGTGGAGAGGTTGCTTGAGCCTGGCTCTCACAGGTCTGTGAGCAGAAAGCTCTGGGCAGCCCTAGAGAGATTCCTGGCTCTTGGCTGTGCGAGAAGGTTTCAGTTGCAGAGCCATGAGCAGTGCCGGAACAAGTGGTACAGGGTCGCCTCCTTGGTGCTGACACAAGCGAGAGGGTGGTGGGGAATGGTTGGTATGGGCCTTGGGGCCAGAGTGCTGTGGGGCTCCTGAGGGTTCCTGTGGGACGCAGGTGTCACCAGGTGCTCCGGTGGCCGCTCTGGGGGCCACTGCGGCTCTGTCCCTGCCCTCTCCAGCGGTGCTCCTCAAAGAGCCCACGTGGAAGGGCTTCACCACAGCACCTTGTGCCAGCTCTTGTCACACCCGTCTCCCTTCACTGCAGGTAACCTGTGCATGGTGACCGGCGGTGCCAACTTGGGCCGTATTGGGGTGATCACCAACCGGGAGAGACACCCTGGGTCATTTGACGTGGTTCACGTGAAGGACGCCAATGGCAATAGCTTTGCCACCAGGCTCTCCAACATCTTCGTTATTGGCAAAGTAAGCCTGCGCGGACACAAGGCGGGTGGGTTCTCTCCTGTTGTTGGGGGCTGCTGGCTGAAGCAGAGAGGCGTTGGTGTCTTCTGTAGGCAGCTGCCTTCCCATGCAGTGAAGCTCCAGTGCTGGCGCCAGTTCTGGCTCCACTCCCTGTGGTTCTGCCTGCACTGCGCTGACCACTCTGGGAAGGGGAAGCATTGTAAATTTAGGAATGGGGCCGTTTTCAAGAAGCAGCCCTGTGTTTTTTTTAAACCATCAGTGCTCAGAGCTTGATGTGACCTGGGCAGCTGCTCTGACTGAGAGCACCTGCTGCCCCAACGCCTCTGCTCCCTCGCCATCCCCGATGGGCTCTTTTGTCTGGGAAGGAAAGGGGGGTGCTGCGGTTTTGGCCAAAGTGCATTCTTCGTGGCCATGAGTGAAAGAAGCAGATGTAGGCCTGTACACCTTTGGCACCTTCCTAAGGGGCTCCTGCTGGGCCGATGCCAGGGCCATGTGTATGTGGCCCAGTGTGGGCAGGGGCTGACTGCTGCTGCTTTTCTCTGTGAGGGAGAGCTCTGCCCCTGTCCGGGTTTCATGATGTGAGGTGGCTGCTTCTCCTTTGCTGCAGGGCAACAAGCCGTGGATCTCCCTGCCCCGTGGAAAGGGCATCCGCCTGACCATTGCTGAAGAGAGAGACAAGAGGCTGGCGGCCAAGCAGAGCAGCGGGTGAACTCCAGCTCGGGCCAGCAGTGGTCCTTTCAGTATATTAATTAAACCGTTTACCAAATGGCTGTGTGACTGGCTGGGGAGCATCCCAGGGCTGGGGGGAGCCGTGCCGTGCCAGTGTGAAGCCACGCTCTGCTGCTCTCTGGAAGGGCTGGCTGATGTGGGGAGACTCCTGGCGACATGAGCAACTGCCAGAGCCGTCTTGCAGAAAGGCAAGGAGGAGCGGTGGGAGAACCTCCAGGCCGCTCCATCCCTGGGAAGGTGTTGACACAAATGCTCCTGGACATCATTCCCTGGGACACGCTGGAGGAGCAGGGGACAGGGAAGAGCCAGCTGGGCTCTCCCCAGACCAGTGGTGCCAGACAGGCTTGAGGCCCTCTGGGATTGCCCCCGGCCGTGAGACTGAGCAGAGGGGAGGCTCTGTGACCAGCGGCAGGGGTGGGTGGCGCATTGCCCGGTTGCTTGGGCTCCGGGGCTGGTGGCTTTCGGGGGTGGTGGCACTTGGCGTCCTGAGCCTGGCTGGTGTCTCTTTACTGGGAGGTCCATCGCGGGCTGCTCTTGTTCAGTGCCTTTTCTCCGGAGGTGGAGCACGTCAGGATGACGCTGACAGCCAGGCAGCTCTTGGGAGGGCCTTGGTTTGCGCAGAGGAATGGGGGGCCAGGGACCCCAGGAAGTCCAGCAAAGGCAAGTGCCACACACAGCTCGGGCATTGTGCCTGCCTCTGGCGCCTCAGCATGCCTAGTGCCAGCCACGCACGCCTGGCTCACCTGGTGCCAAGGGTCCCAGGCCAAGGGAAAAGCCACTGCATCTCCTTCATTGTCCACTGCTGGGGCAAGGTGGGGTGTGCCAGCATCTGCCAGAGGGTTTTGAGGCAGCGAAGACGCCACTTCAGCCTCGTGTGCTGCCGGGGATCCAATGGTTGTGCTGGCCTCTCGATGGTCTCCAGACATGGGAGAAACCATCTTTTCTCCATCCTCACGTGCCGCTGGGACGAGAGGGGCTGTGCTGGCCTCTCCCTGAGGCTCTCCAGCCGAGGCAGACTCGGTGACCTGAGGTGCTGCAGGTGTTGTTGCTGCTGTCACTGCATCCATGCTGTGTGCCAGGTCCCGCTGTTCCGCTGGCTGCTGGCCAGGTCCCTGGATCACAGCTGCAGCCTCACCCAGGACCTCGCTCACGACGCACTGGGCTGTGTCCCGCAGAGTGGCAGCGCAGGCTGTGGGGCTGTGCGGGGCAGGCGCCTGGCGCTCTGCCTCTGCTGCTGTAGCCTGCTCACCAAACACAGGAGAAGCTGGTGCCTTTGCCTCCTCTTGTGCCACAGGAGCGAGAGGTGCGTGGTGCCCCTCTTCCTCAGGAGCTCTGGCCAGGGCAGAAGCTGCCGGCTCGCTGTCCGTGGGACCTGCTGGGGCAGGAGACGTGCTCTGCAGGTTGCCTCTCCTGCTGCCTCTGTGCCCATGCTGCTGGGCCAGCCAGGCTCCTCCTGGGGACCAGCGCGGGGGTCCTGGAAGAGCTCCAGCACCAAGGGAATGACCTAGATGCTGTTGGTGGTGCTGTCTTCCCCTTGGGACAGCTCTGTGTCACTGTCATCTTCCCCCTCCTCAGCCAAGGCCCCTGGCTCCTCCTATAAATACATTAACAACCAAAGGAGAGCTAAGGAGAGGCTCCGTCCTTTATTGGATGCAGGGGGAATGTAGTGGCAGAGGATGAGGAGAAGGCTGAGGTACTTAATGCCTTCTTTGCCTCAGTCTTTCATAGTCAGACCAGTTGTTCTCAGGGTACCCAGCTCCCTGAGCTGGAAGACAAGGATGGGGAGCAGAATGAAGCCCCTGTAATCCAAGGGGAAATGGTCAGCGACCTGCTACACTGCTTAGACACCCACGAGTCTATGGTGCCAGATGGGATCCACCCAAGGGCACTGAGGGAGCTGGCAAAGTGCTCAGCAAGCCACTTTCAATCCTTTATCGGCAGTCCTGGCTAACTGGGGAGGTCCCAGCTGACTGGAGGTTAGCAAATGTGATGTCCATCTACAAGAAGGGCCAGAAGGAGGATCTGGGGAACCACAGGCCTGTCAGCCTGACCTCGGTGCTGGGGAAGATCATGGAGATCATCTTGAGTACCATCATGCAGCACATACAGGACAAGCAGGTGATCAGGCTCAGCCAGCATGGGTTTATGAAAGGCAGGTCCTGCTTGACTAACCTGATCTCCTTCTATGGCAAGGTGACCCACTTAGCGGATGAGGGGAAGGCTGTGGATGTTGTCTACCTGGACTTTAGTAAAGCCTTTGACGCAGTTTCCCACAGCATTCTCCTGGAGAAACTGGCTGCTCATGGCCATGGATCTCCCTGCCCCATCCTGGGGCGAAGGATTCTGGGTACAGAGGAGCACTGGGGGGACCACACTGTTGGGGGGAGGGACAGGGGAGGATCCAGGCATCTGGATGCTCCCCCCAAAAATTTGAGGGGGGTCCAAGGGACCCAGCAGCAGGCGAGAACACCAACATGAACCACAGGGTCTGTATGCATAACCCAAAGTATGGTACAGCCGCGTAGTGCACAAGTGAGTGAGGCTACATGTCTAGGAAGCCTCGTCTCATAAGAGTCATAAGACAGACGGGAGGACAATTGAGCGACAGAAGAGGAAGGGAGGAGAGAAGGAGGAAGAAGGGTCTGAACTGGCCAATTCTCCCGGCAGTGCCGAGTGCGAGAGCTGCAGTGAGTTCTGGAGGAGGCGGTGTGGTTATGCCCGGCTCCCCGCGGCGGTCCTTCAGCCTGAGGGGTGTGGAGTGCGGTGCTGATGATGCCGGAGAAATAAAGCCCGAAACGGCAATAGTAAAGCGATGCCCTGTCTGTGCTGGTGCTGCCCTGCAGAGGCGTAGGGCCGGGCCCTCCGCAGTCCCCAGGCACTCCCCAAAACTGTGTGTGAGGCCCCGGGGGTGCAGGGCTGAGGGGTGGCTACGGTGTCCCCCCCCCCCCCAGCAGTGCACATGGGGACTGCAAAGGGGGCTGGAAAGCAGAGGGGGTGAGCTGGTTCGGGGCCTGAGCAGGGAGACCAGGTCTTCTGGTCCTGGGGCTTGATAACAGGGTCATGGGGCTATTTTTGGGGCTCAGAAACCAATTGAGTTGTGTGGCCTTGGGCTCAGAAACAGAGGTCCAGTCCTGCATTTTTGGGACTTGAGAACAGGCTCAGCAGCTGGGTTTTTGGGCTCAGAAATAGCCACTAAGTGAGCTGGTTTGGGGGCCAAAAGCAGAAGCATTTGGCTGGTTTTGGAGGGGGGTGGGAGGATGTTGGGGGCTGCAGAGGAAAGCAGAGGGTGGGCAGGGTGCGTGGACCCTCCGCAGAGTGGGGGTCTGGTCGTGTCGGAACCTGAAGTTTGGGAGGCTGGCATGCACCAGGCTGAACTCAATGCCTGAGGTGGTCTCCGGGAGGGAAAGGGCACTTTCCAGGCCCCGCACGCCCTGTTTGAGTCCAGCTTTTCTTTGTGCACTGCTTAGAATAGTTATTAACTAATTAATAATACAAACTAATTAACATTTCTACAATGTACAACTATGATGTTTAATCCTAATCCTCAAGTTTTGACAGTGATTGATTCACGATCTTGTCAAAAGCCCAGACTGTTGCAAATAGCTGGAGCTTGTAAGGAGAAGGAGCTGAAATCAACTGCAGCTTCAGCGCAGAGCTGGGGCTTCAAGTAGCCAGAACTGTAGCAAGCAGGAGCTGTGGAGAGGGACAGGGTGTCCACTGTCTGGAGCACGCGTTAGCCAGAGGCAAAGTTACCTACAGGTATAATGAGCAGGAGCTGCAATTAGCTGGAGGGTCTATTTGCTGGAGCATCTGTCGGCGGGACTCCACACCTGGCATGGCACAGCTGTCCCCAGCAAGGAGCTCCGAGCAGCAGGGAGGCGAGTCATCCTTCTGCCAGTGGGGAGCCCAGCATCTTCCCTCGGGAACTAAATCCATGCCATGCGCCTCTCTCTGCATGGAGGGTCTCTCCCGGTACCGTTCCTGAGGGCAGAGGTGAGGTGGGGGTCCCCCGCCTGTCCTGGGACAGCCGCGCTGCGAGGGGCCGCGAGCGAAGTAGCAGCACGAGGCGGCGGTGTCTCCCTGGTACCTGGCAAAGGGGAGAGAAACCGGCTGGCCGGAGGTGCCGAGGTGCACGGCCTGGCTCCATGCAGCCCCTCTGGCAGAATCCTCCCCTGTGTTTTCACCGTTGGCTGGGTGTGACAAACAGGTTGATTTTTTGCCTCTTTTTTTCTCAGTGTCACCTTCTGCATCATGTGAAGAAAATCCTGCGTGCTTGATTCCGCTCGCTGCTCAGGTAATGGCGCGTCTGGGGCTGCGGGAGCGGGGAGAAACACTTGCTGGTTCAAGGACGCCACGGGTGCGCCACATCAAAGCCAGAGGAAAGGCAAATCTGCTGCCCGTGCAGAAAAGCCGATGGCAAACTGCAGGTAAGAGAGCGCACCTCGTTCCTGCAGTGCTCCCTTGGGAGTTACTTTGCTCTAGGAGAAATGAAGAGCTGCCTGTTCCCTTCTTTAGGGTCCGGTGTTTCTCTTCTGGTTGGTTGTGCTAATTGGATGGGCGAGCTGGAAAGAGCCTTTTTTTTTTTTTTTAGATGCATAACTAAATCGTTAGTAATACGTGCTGCCAGTGTGGTTACTTTTTGAGTACCTAGATGCCACTTGAAATGTAATGAATGCAACAGATCATCTGCACTTCATGCTCTAACAAGACACTATGCCGAGACAAGGATGAGCTCCCAAAGAAAAAAATACAAGGTCATGGGGTTTTTTCTTTGTATTTTGGGGGGGGGTGGATTTAAAAGAAAAAAAAGAGTGCAATGTTGACTGGTGGCAGCCTGCAGAGCTCTTTTACTGCCCGACCTCTCCTTTTCCTCTCTTGAACTCCTCTTTCGTGGCTGTAATTGTCGTTTGGATCATTTTAGAAGAGTTCAGTGACTTGCCTGTACAAAGCGAATTGCTGCGATTTGTCCTTTGCTTTTCCTTTTACCCTCGAAAGCGTTACGCTTCGCTTCCAGCTTTGTCGACCGAGCCAGCAAGATGTGCAGCAGCAGCTGCGAGGGCCGTAGCTGTTGCGGCGGACCTGTAAGCGTAGATTCTGATTGCGGTACGCCCTCGTCCTGCAGCCTCGCAGGGTCGTCTCCCTGCAGCCGTGCCGTAAGGAAGGGGTGAGACGTTTTCCAACGCCGGCAAGAGCGTGTGCTTGTATGCGAAGAACGTGTTCGGAATCGTACCGGTTAGTCTTAATGCTGATGGGAAGCGTTCAGGTCGCTCTAGCTTTTAAAGGATGTCTTGTATTTGGAGCTGACCTGCTTACCTCGAATCCTCCTTGAGCTCAACTGCTCTCCTCTCCCTTGCTCTGAGTGAATTCCTCTACTCGCTGCTGTGCTATTTTTTTCACATGCTGAAATATCGCTTGGGCTTTTTGTTTTTCAGGTGTCTTGTTGCAAGCGTCTCGTGATGCTCGCTAGGTACCCCCTGGCCCAGGTTGGCCTGCCTGTCGTGAAGCGTCCCGAGGGTAAGGGGCCGGCCCCGTGCCTGGAGGCTCCCGGCTCTGTCTCCGGCGGGTGCCCCGCGGGTGCGGCAGCGAGGGCTGCGTGGTGGGGCGAGTCCCGGGCCAAGAGGGAGCGGGGAGGTTCGTTGCCCCGGGGAGCCCGTCCCAGCGCGGGAACGGAGGGGGAGCACGGCAGAGCAGAGCCTGAGCGAGAGGTGCGGCACCGTCCCCCGGCAGGCTCCCCCCGCGGCGTGGGGCAGCCGCCGGCTTGCGGGACGGGGGCCGGGGGGGGCTACAGCCGTTTGGGGGGGCTGCCCCCATTTTATTTTTCTGGCGGAGCTCCCCTTTTCGGGGGGGGCGCCTACATATGTAAATGGCATTATTAAAGTAGCTGTTTTCCTTGTTTTGTGCCTTTTTTGGGGGGGTGATTAAAAAGTGTGGAGGCGTGTGGAGGGGCCTGGGGGGTGATGATGTCATTTGGGGCCCCCCAACGTCACGGGGGGCGGGGGCGTGATGATGAAACAGAGGAGCAGGTGAGTGGGGGATGAAGGTGTCACGGGGAGGTTTCCCCCCAGAGAAGGGGGGTCACAGTCCCAAAATGCCTGAAAACTCGTGTGTGTGTGTGTGATTAACCATGTGAAGAACTGGAAATACGGGTGCGAGGCATTGCAGTAGAGAAAAATCTCTCGCCTTTATATATATATATTGAAAAATAATATTCGTTTTTATGTGTGTGTATATATATATGTAAAAGGATTTCAAAATACAAACCTGTACCTGCTATGTTATAGAAATTATTAAAAAATCTCAATGGAGATAATAGATAGGGTTTTAAAATAAAAAAGAACTTGTCTCTATGTTAAGAAATAAAGGAGTTTAAAATGCAAAAAGAGATGATGTAGGTGAAGGAATTTAAAACAGAAGTCAGTCTGGATAGGTAGAGGTACCTACGCTTACCCTGTGTCACCGAGTAAGCCTAAGTAGGTATCCCGTGTAATCGAAGTAAAGGTTCTATGGAAGTGTAAACAGATAACTAAGTCTAAAGAGGTAGGATTGTAAGTAGATACCGAAGTCTAAAGAGAGAAGTCGAAGATATCAAAGTGTCAAAATATGCAAGTCCAAGAGCAAAATATCCAATATCCAAGAGCAACACAGTTTGGGGCTCCCAGGAAAGCTGAATCCGCCTGGATTTGTGCAGCTGGAAAGCAAGCACAAACACACCACACCGCACACGCACACACTCACACCCCCCACGCCCCCCCGCATTTTAACGCAGAAAACCAAAAATGACCCATTGTTATGATGTGGAAAAGCGCCGGAAAACCCCAGAACTGAATATTTTGGAAAAGCAGAAACCCCCAAGTTTTGTATGATGTAAAAGAAAAAACAAAAAAGAAGAACAACAACAAACAAAAAAACCCCAAACGAAAAACCCGCGCCAATTTGGGCCAAATCTGGGGTGAACCGCGGACAGTTTGAGGGGCATTGCTGGGGATTATCTGGCGTGGATTCCTTCTCCGGAGCGGAATATCCGTTGCGGGTTATCCCAGGTGAGTTATCTGCTGTGGATTATGCCGGGTGGACCCCCTGGTGTAGGTCATCCCCACCCGTGTCCCCCCGTGCACCTTTGTACCCACACATAGCCGCCGTCCGTCCGTCCGTCCGTGTCCGTCTCCTCCCCCCTGTCCTCCTCTGCGTGTCTCTCCGCCCTCCCGAGTGCTCTCCACCCGAACGTCCCCCCACACAAGGTTTTTCCCCCCGTGCGGGTTTTTTTTTTTTTTTTTCCCTGGGCTGTGCCCCCCGTGTCCCCTGCCCTCCAGTCTCGCGCCCCCGCTCCCCTGCTCCACCCCTCCCCTAACCCCTTTGCTTCTGGACCCCCAGCTCCGCACGGGCCACGGGCAGCCTGGGGAGCTTCACCCCGAGCCGTTCCTTTCCCCCCTGGGCAGCAGCGGTTCTGCCGCTGCTACAGGCAGGCGCTTTCTGGACGGGCGAGGGGCTGGGACGACCGGAGGCTGCCGCACGCTCCGGTCCGAGCGAGACGCTGTTCCCGGGGGACCTGGCGCAGGGAAAGGCGAGGGACTCTCCGCGCTGCCGGTGGCTCTTCAGAAGGGAACCGCGCTCTGGTTTTAGCGGCAGAAGGTGTCGGTCGGGCAGCCGCGTAGCACTGTGCTGAGCGACGGGGCAGGCGTCTGGCTTGTTGGAGTCCAGGCGTGTTTCTCGCCTCGCAGTCTCGATGCCAAAACAAGCAGGGGGTTCAGGTTCCCAAAGCCTTTGGACGTGGGAGCAAGACGACAGCTAGGTCTCTAGCAGCACGGTATTTCAGCCGTGTTGCTTGCTGCAAATGGCTTGCAGGCCAGGAGATGTTGAGAGGGGTCTGAAACAAAGAAAGGGAGCGTGGAAGCGGTTGTTTGAAGGCGGCAAATGAGGCAGCCGAAGGAAGCGAGCGGCTCAGCCGCCGCCTCGGCGGACCAGCCCCTCCAGCCTCCCGAGTCTGGCGCGCCGCAGGCGGTCAAAGCGCAGGCGCCGCGCTCGCTGGCGGGAGCGGCAGGGAGCGCAGAGCTGCGCTGCCGTCCAGAGCGGCGAGGGAACCGGCAGGGCTCTACGGCCATCTGGTGCGGCCAGCCGACGGGCCTCTTTGCTTTCCCTGTTTCACGTCTAATTCCTTTGCGTGCCGCAGGGCAGGGTGGTAAGTAACATCGCGCAGGTCTTATTTAAGTGGCAAGCCCTGCGCGGGAAGCCCGGGGCGTGCGCAGGATGAGCGGAGGGCACCGCGGCAGAGCCCGAGGGTCACCGGCGTATCGCTCGCTCGCAGATCGCGCGCTTGCCGGCGGTCTGCTCGCGTGCACCGCTTCCTGATAATCGTAGCTGCCCCTCTCACACAAAGCAGCTTTCAGTATCTCCTCGCGTGCCTTCAGGATGTCATCAGTGTCGCTTTTTTTTTTCTTTTTTTTTTAATAAAATCTCTCCAGGGTCTGTTGGCTCGCTGGTGTCACTCTCCCACCCCTGATGCCACCTGCAGATGAATCCAGCAATCCCGGGGGCTTACTCTGGGGGCAAAAAAGCCGAGCCAAGGCAAAGGTATTGACCAGGTTCCCTGCGCTGCTTCCCCCGGCTGGGTCCTGGGGTGAGGGGCGGGGAGAGAAAGGGCCAGCAGCCCTCTGCGAGCTGTCAAGTGCAGAGGACTGAAATGCTCGAGCCGCTTGGGTGCTTTTTGGGGGCGAGGCAATGGCTCTGGCTGCGTGGGCTGTGAGCGGGAGCAGGGGCAGAGAAGGGCGAGGCTTGTGGCCCCCCCCCCCCCCCCCCCCGTAAGGCGGCGGCGGCGGCTGCGGGCGGCCCAAGGCGGGCCGGGGTGCGAGTCCTTTGTCCCCGCGGGGAGCGCTCGGAGCGCGGGGCTCGGTGTGGTGCTGCCGCCTGGCGTCCAAAAGCGGGTACTGCAGCTCGGGTGGCGCCCGGGGGCGGTGGGGCGTTTTGGCCGTGCCTCGGTGCTGCCGCCTGGCGTCCAAAAGCGGGTACTGCAGGCCGGGAGCCGCGCAGGGGCGGTGGCGTCCACGTGCTCCCCGGTGCCGGTGGCCGGTACCGGGCATGCGACAGCGCGGCGCCCGCGGGGCGATGCCGCCGCAGCCGTTGCTGCCTCCCGGTAAGGAAGCGCCGCTCTCGCCGCCCGGGAGGTGCTGGCTGCTGCTGGCACGGCCGCCTCGGCCTCCGCTGCAGCCCCGCCCCGGCCCACGCCCCCGTCCTGGTGTGGAGCGGCCCCGCCCCTAGGGACGGGCCCCGCCCCTGGAGCTCCCCGGCAGGGGAAGGGCACCACCCCTAGCGACAGGCCCCGCCCCTGGAGACCACCCCGTGCGGTGTGTCAGGGCGGAGCTTAGCCGCGGGGGGCGGAGCCTTGCGGTGGTAAGGCGGAGCTTCACCGCGCATGCGCGGTGTGTAGGGGGGCGGAGCCTTGCCGCGGGGGGGCGGAGTTTTGCCCTGAAGGGCGGAGCTTTGGCCGAGCATGCGTGCTGTGTCGGGGGCGGAGCTTAGCCGCGGGGGGGCGGAGCGTTGCGGTGGTAAGGCGGAGCTTTGCCGCGTGAGGGCGGAGCCTCACTGGCGCATGCGCAATGCATGGGGGGCGGAGCTTTGCAGAGGGAGGGCGGAGCTTTGCCCTGAAGGGCGGAGCTTTGGCCGAGCATGCGTGCTGTGTCAGGGGCGGAGCTTAGCCGCGGGGGGCGGAGCGCTGCCGTGTGAGGGCGGAGCTCCACGGGCGCATGCGCGCTGTGTCGGGGCGGAGCTTTGCGGCGTGGGGCGGAGCCTTGCCGCGGGGAGGGCGGAGCTTCGCTGGCGCATGCGTGCTGTGTCGGGGGCGGAGCTTAGCCGCGGGGGGCGGAGCGTTGCGGTGGTAAGGCGGAGCTTTGCCGTGTGAGGGCGGAGCTCCACGGGCGCATGCGCGCTGTGTCAGGGCGGAGCTTTGCCGCGTGGGGCGGAGCCTTGCCGTGGGGAGGGCGGAGCTTCGCTGGCGCATGCGTGCTGTGTCGGGGGCGGAGCTTAGCCGCGGGGGGCGGAGCGTTGCGGTGGTAAGGCGGAGCTTTGCCATGTGAGGGCGGAGCTTCACCGGCGCATGCGCGGTGTGTAGGGGGCGGAGCCTTGCCGCGGGGGGGGCGGAGCTTTGCCCTGAAGGGCGGAGCTTTGGCCGAGCATGCGTGCTGTGTCAGGGGCGGAGCTTAGCCGCGGGGGGCGGAGCCTTGCGGTGGTAAGGCGGAGCTTTGCCGCGTGAGGGCGGAGCCTCATTGGCGCATGCGCAGTGCATGGGGGGCGGAGCTTTGCAGTGGGAGGGCGGAGCTTTGCCCTGAAGTGCGGAGCTTTGGCCGAGCATGCGTGCTGTGTCAGGGGCGGAGCTTAGCCGCGGGGGGCGGAGCGCTGCCGTGTGAGGGCGGAGCTCCACGGGCGCATGCGCGCTGTGTCGGGGCGGAGTTTTGCGGCGTGGGGCGGAGCCTTGCCGCGGGGAGGGCGGAGCTTCGCTGGCGCATGCGTGCTGTGTCGGGGGCGGAGCTTAGCCGCGGGGGGCGGAGCGTTGCGGTGGTAAGGCGGAGCTTTGCCGTGTGAGGGCGGAGCTCCACGGGCGCATGCGCGCTGTGTCAGGGCGGAGCTTTGCCACGTGGGGCGGAGCCTTGCCGCGGGGAGGGCGGAGCTTCGCTGGCGCATGCGTGGTGTGTGCAGGGCGGAGCTTTGCTGCAGAGGGCGGGGTTTGCCGCGGGGAGGGCGGAGCTTCGCCAGCGCATGCGCGGTGCGTCGGGGGCGGGAATGGCGCGGTGGGCGGAGGTTCCCCGCGCGCAGGGGCCAGGGTGAGCCCGGGGCGGAGGGGAGCGGAGCGGAGCGGTCGTTGGGCTGCGGCTGCAGGCAGCGAGGAGGTGAGCGGGGAAAGCCCCGAGGAGGGCGGTGGGAGGCACGGAGCGGGGAGGGTGCGGTGCCGTGTGGGAGCCGGGCGGGCGGGCGGAGCTTCCTGGAGCCGCTCCGGGGCCGGGCGGCGGGGGGGCGCCGCCCCGAGCCGCTGAGCTCCGGGGCCGGGCGGCGGGGGGGGCGCCGAGCCGCTCTGCTCCGGGGCCGGGCGGCGGGGGGGC
The DNA here is from genome assembly GCF_965183815.1 of Platalea leucorodia. Taxonomy (NCBI): domain Eukaryota; kingdom Metazoa; phylum Chordata; class Aves; order Pelecaniformes; family Threskiornithidae; genus Platalea; species Platalea leucorodia. The sequence continues at coordinate 25,389,926 of NC_138832.1, forward strand.
GCCGGGTCGGCGCCGGTGGGGGGGCGCCGGCCGGAGCCGGTGGCGGGGGCTGCCCGGAGCCGCGCTGGGGGCTCGGCGGGGCTTCCACGTGCGGCGGTGTCGTGGGGAACGGTGTCCCCGCAGGGTCCAAAAGCAGGGAGGGCTGCGTCTCGCGGCATCTTGGAGCCCGGGGCTTTTGGTCGGCCACGTTGGTTCCCCGGGCCATGCCGGCAGGTGTAGTTTCTATGGTCGTGGCTGCCGGGCAAACCGCTTCTCTTTTTGCCTCCTCCTTTCCAGTGTCACCTTCTGCGTCCCGTGCAGAAAATCCTGCGTGCTTGATTCCGCTCGCTGCTCAGGTAATGGCGCGTCTGGGGCTGCGGGAGCGGGGAGAAACACTTGCCGGTTCAAGGACGCCACGGGTGCGCCACATCAAAGCCAGAGGAAAGGCAAATCTGCTGCCCGTGCAGAAAAGCCGAGGACAAACTGCAGGTAAGAGAGCGCACCTCGTTCCTGCAGTGCTCCCTTGGGCGTTACGGATGTTTGCCTTCCAGGCAAAAGAACAGACTTTGCTCTAGGAGAAATGAAGAGCTGCCTGTTCCCTTCTTTAGGCTCCGGTGTTTCACTTCTGGTTGGTCGTGCTAATTGGATGGGCGAGCTGGAAATAGCCTTTTGTTTTGATTCGCAGAAGTAAATTGTTAGTAATACGCGGTGTCAGTAGAGTTCATTTTTGAGCACCTAGGTGCCAGTGGAAACGTAAGGAATGAAGCTCGATGGGAACTGATACTTAAGTTTAGTTTTCCGTGATTTTTCTTTGCCGTTCGGGCGTGGATGGCACGGTGTCCTGTGGCTCGGTCCACGTTCTGTTCCGTGGAGCCTTCGGTCTAGGACTTTGAAGTAAGGAAGTTTGTCCTTCCAGAAAAGGGCTAGTCGCTCCTAGGATTGAGGTGTGGACTTGCAGAGTCTCTTAGGCACGTGCTCGGAATTGGAGGCGAATTTCACTTGATGTTGCTGCTGTTTGTCTTCACTTTCCTTCCTTCCCCCACGGCTCCATCAGGAGTGGGAGCTCTGAATCATCATTTTGTTTTCAGTCTCAAACACGTTTTTTTACCCAAGGAGGTGCTGCGTTTAGAAGTTAATGAGTTTTGTCACAAACGCGTCGGTCGATGCGATTGCGTTGCGATTGTTAAAACCCGCAAAATAACACCAGTCTTACGGATCTGGGCTATTTCTTCCGAACACGGATTCGTCACGTGCAAATCGGGATACGGGTCGTCTGCGCTTCGTGCTGAGACAGGGATGAGCTCCCAAAGGCAAAAAATACAAGGTCGTGGGGGTTGTTTTTGTTTGTATTTGGGGGCGGGGGAGGGTGGATTT